>NC_052319.1:46531321-46668821 GCF_016432855.1 Salvelinus namaycush | reverse complement strand
GGTTACTAGTCCAACGCTCTAACCACTAGGCTACCTGCTAGTTACTGGTCCAACACTCTAACCACTAGGCTACCTGCTGGTTACTAGTCCAACACTTGCAACCACTAGGTACCTGCGTTTCCTAGTCCAACGCTCTAACCACTAGGCTACCTGCTGGTTACTGGCCCAACACTCTAACCACTAGACTAACCTGGCTGTTTACTGGTCCAACGCTCTAACCACTAGGCTACCTGCTGGTTACTAGTCCAAACGCTCTAACCACTAGGCTACCTGCTGGTTATAGTCCAACGCTCTAACCACTAGGCTACCGCTAGTTACTAGTCCAACGCTCTAACCACAGACTACCTGCTGGCTACTAGTCCAACGCTCTAACCACTAGACTACTAGTCCAACGCTCTAACCACTAGACTACTAGTCCAACGCTCTAACCACTAGGCTACCTGCGTTACTAGTCCAAACGCTCTAACCCTAGACTACCTGGCTGGTTACTAGTCCAACGCTCTAACCACTAGGCTACCTGCTGGTTACTAGTCCAACACTCTAACCACTAGGCTACCTCCTAGTTACTAGTCCAACGCTCCTAACACTCTAGGCTACCTGCTGGTTACTAGTCCAACGCTCTAACCACTATGCTACCTGCTGGTTACTATGTCCAACGCTCAACCACTAGGCTACCTGCTGGTTCTAGTCCAACACTCTAACCACTAGGTAGTACCTCCTAGTTACTAGTCCAACTCTCTAACCACTATAGGCTACTTGCTGGTTACTAGTCCAACGCTCTAACCACAGGCTACCGTGCTGTTACTATCCAACGCTCTAAACCACTAGGCTACCTGCTGGTTACTATCCAACACTCACCACCAAGCTACCTGCTGGTTTAGTCAACACCTCTAACCACTAGGCTACCTGCTGGTTACTAGTCCAACACTCTAACCACTAGCGACCTGCTGGTTCCTAGTCGAACGCTCTAACCACTAGGCTACTGCTGGTTACTATCAACCGCTCTAAACCACTAGGCTACCTGCTGGTTACTAGTCCAACGCTCTAACCACTAGGCTACCTGCTGGTTACTAGTCTAAGGGGCTCCAGTGTTAGAAACAGACCCGTTGTCCTAGCTGAAGCATGCTGATGCCTTAAGGGGCTCCAGTGTTAGAAACAGACCCGTTGGCCTAGCTGAAGCATGCTGATGCCTTAAGGGGCTCCAGTGTTAGAAACAGACCCGTTGGCCTAGCTGAAGCATGCTGATGCCTTAAGGGGCTCCAGTGTTAGAAAACAGACCGTTGGCCTAGCTGAAGCATGCTGATGCCTTAAGGGGCTCCAGTGTTAGAAACAGACCCGTTGTCCTAGCTGAAGCATGCTGATGCCTTAAGGGGCTCCAGTGTTAGAAACAGACCCGTTGGCCTAGCTGAAGCATGCTGATGCCTTAAGGGGCTCCAGTGTTAGAAACAGACCCGTTGTCCTAGCTGAAGCATGCTGATGTCTTAAGGGGCTCCAGTGTTAGAAACAGACCCGTTGTCCTAGCTGAAGCATCCTGATGCCTTAAGGGGCTCCAGTGTTAGAAACAGACCCGTTGGCCTAGCTGAAGCATGCTGATGCCTTAAGGGGCTCCAGTGTTAGAAACAGACTTCTTGGCCCTAGCTGAAGCATGCTGATGCCTTAAGGGGCTCCAGTGTAGAAACAGACCCGTTGTCCTAGCTGAAGCATGCTGATGTCCTTAAGGGGCTCCAGTGTTAGAAACAGACCCGTTGTCCTAGCTGAAGCATGCTGATGCCTTAAGGGGCTCCAGTGTTAGAAACAGACCCGTTGTCCTAGCTGAAGCATGCTGATGTCTTAAGGGGCTCCAGTGTTAGAAACAGACCCGTTGGCCTAGCTGAAGCATGCTGATGCCTTAAGGGGCTCCAGTGTTAGAAACCGACCCCGTTGTCCTAGCTGAAGCATGCTGATGTCTTAGGGGCTCCAGTGTTAGAAACAGACCCGTTGGCCTACTGAAGCATGCTGATGCCTTAAGGGCTCCATGTTAGAAACAGACTCGTTGTCCTAGCTGAATGCATGCTGATGCCTAAGGGCTCCAGTGTTTAGAAACAGACTCGTTGTCCTAGCTGAAGCATGCTATGCCTTAAGGGGGCTCCAGTTTTAGAAACGACTCGTTGGCCTAGCTGAAGCACTGCTGATGCCTTAAGGGGCTCCAGTGTTAGAAACAGACTCGTTGTCTAGCTGAAGCATGCTGATGCTTAGGGGCTCCAGTGTTAGAACAGACTCGTTGTCCTAGCTGAAGCATGCTGATGCCTTAAGGGGCTCCAGTGTTAGAAACAGACCCGTTGTCCTAGCTGAAGCATGCTGATGCCTTAAGGGGCTCCAGTGTTAGAAACAGACCCGTTGTCCTAGCTGAAGCATGCTGATGCCTTAAGGGGCTCCAGTGTTAGAAACAGACCCGTTGTCCTAGCTGAAGCATGCTGATGCCTTAAGGGGCTCCAGTGTTAGAAACAGACCCGTTGGCCTAGCTGAAGCATCCTGATGCCTTAAGGGGCTCCAGTGTTAGAAACAGACTCGTTGGCCTAGCTGAAGCATGCTGATGCCTTAAGGGGCTCCAGTGTTAGAAACAGACTCGTTGGCCTAGCTGAAGCATGCTGATGCCTTAAGGGGCTCCAGTGTTAGAAACAGACTCGTTGTCCTAGCTGAAGCATGCGTGTTAGAAAGGCCAGTGAGTTCCTCTGCTCTTCTGATGTGTGTGTGTGTGTGTGTGTGTGTGTGTGTGGCACTGGTCTGTGTGTGTGTGTGACTGTTGGGTGTGTGTGTGTGTGACTGTTGGGTGTGTGTGTGTGGCACTGGTGTGTGTGTGTGTGTCTGTTGGGTGTGTGTGTGTGTGTGACTGTTGGGTGTGTGTGTGTGGCACTGGTGTGTGTGTCTGTTGGTGTGTGTGTGTGTGTGTGTGTGACTGTTGGGTGTGTGTATTTTCAGACTTCTTCTATGCTCCTGACTGCATGTGCTGCCGTATTAATAGAACACGCGTCCCCATTTAAGTCAATGATGGCAGGACTGGCTGCCATTGTGAGTGTACCCATAGGTTCAAAGCAGGAAGTAGTATGTGCTAAAATATGAGCTGTTTTTTGTTTGATTTAACTCAACTGACATTCCAAAACAATTCCAGTCCATTGAATGAGCCACATCAGTCAACATCATTTAAATGAACATTCTACATTATCATGGAAAATATTGCATCTCAATACCAGGCAGCTATTGCGAGTGTACCCATGAGTTTACCAGTCATATTACCAGGGTTACAGGTTCCAAGCCTGTTCTATTCATTCTATTTACCAGTCATATTACCAGGGTTACAGGTTCAAGCTGTTCTATTCATTCTATTTACCAGTCATATTACCAGGGTTACAGGTCCAAGCCTGTTCTATTCATTCTATTTACCAGTCATATTACCATGGTTAGAGGTTCCAAGCCTGTTTCTATTCATTCTATTTACCAGTCATATTACCAGGTTAGCGGGTTCTCAAGCCTGTTTCTATTCATTCTATTTACCATGTCATATTACCAGGTTACAGGTTCCAAGCCTGTCTATTCATTCTAGTACCGCGTCATATACCAGGTTACAGGTTCCAAGCCTGTCTATTCATTCTATTTCTCAGTCAATATTACCCAGGGTTAGAGGTTCCAAGCCGTTTTCTATTCATTCTATTTACCAGTCATATTAACCAGGGTTACAGGTTCCAAGCCTTGTTCTATTCATTCTATTTACCATTCATATTACCAGGGTTACAGGTTCCAAGCCTTTCTATTCATTCTATTTACCAGTCATATTACCAGGGTTACAGGTTCCAAGCCTGTTCTATTCAGTCTATTTAATCAGTCATATTACCGGGGTTAGAGGTTCCAAACCTGTTCTATTCATTCTATTACCAGTCATATGACCAGGGTTTAGAGGTTCCAAACCTGTTTCTATTTACCAGTCATATTACCAGGGTTAGAGGTTCCAAGCCTGTTCTATTTACCATTCATATTACCAGGTTATAGGTTCCAAGCCTGTCTATTCATTCTATTTACCAGTCATATTACCAGGGTTTAGAGGTTTCCAAGCCTGTTCTATTTACCAGTCATATTACCACAGGGTTAGAGTTCCAAGCCTGTTCTATTTACCAGTCATATTACCAGGGTTACAGTTTCCAACCTGTTCTATTCATTCTATTTACCAGTCATATTACCAGTTTAGAGTTCCAAGCCGTTCTATTCATTCTATTTACCAGTCATATTACCAGGGTTAGAGGTTCCAACCTGTTCTATTCATTCTATTACCAGTCAGTATTACCAGGGTTAGAGGTTCCAAGCCTGTTCTATTCATTCTATTTACCAGTCATATTACCAGGGTTCAGGTTCCAGCCTGTTATTCATTCTATTTACCAGTCATATTACCAGGGTGTACAGGGTTTCCAAGCCTGTTCTATTATTCGATTTACCGAGTCATATAGCCATCGACATTCTGCAGCAGAGAGGGTTGGTGGCCATTGACATTCTGCAGCAGAGAGGGTTGGTGGCCATCGACATTCTGCAGCAGAGAGGGTTGGTGGCCATTGACATTCTGCAGCAGAGAGGGTTGGTGGCCATCGACATTCTGCAGCAGAGAGGGTTGGTGGCCATTGACATTCTGCAGCAGAGAGGGTTGGTGGCCATCGACATTCTGCAGCAGAGAGGGTTGGTGGCCATCGACATTCTGCAGCAGAGAGGGTTGGTGGCCATTGACATTCTGCAGCAGAGAGGGTTGGTGGCCATCGACATTCTGCAGCAGAGAGGGTTGGTGGCCATTGACATTCTGCAGCAGAGAGGGTTGGTGGCCATCGACATTCTGCAGCAGAGAGGGTTGGTGGCCATCGACATTCTGCAGCAGAGAGGGTTGGTGGCCATCGACATTCTGCAGCAGAGAGGGTTGGTGGCCATCGACATTCTGCAGCAGAGAGGGTTGGTGGCCATCGACATTCTGCAGCAGAGAGGGTTGGTGGCCATCGACATTCTGCAGCAGAGAGGGTTGGTGGCCATTGACATTCTGCAGCAGAGAGGGTTGGTGGCCATCGACATTCTGCAGCAGAGAGGGTTGGTGGCCATTGACATTCTGCAGCAGAGAGGGTTGGTGGCCATCGACATTCTGCAGCAGAGAGGGTTGGTGGCCATCGACATTCTGCAGCAGAGAGGGTTGGTGGCCATTGACATTCTGCAGCAGAGAGGGTTGGTGGCCATCGACATTCTGCAGCAGAGAGGGTTGGTGGCCATTGACATTCTGCAGCAGAGAGGGTTGGTGGCCATCGACATTCTGCAGCAGAGAGGGTTGGTGGCCATCGACATTCTGCAGCAGAGAGGGTTGGTGGCCATCGACATTCTGCAGCAGAGAGGGTTGGTGGCCATCGACATTCTGCAGGTCCACAGCTCTGCCTCGGTCTATGTAGGTCCACAGCTCTGCCTCCGTCTATGTAGGTCCACAGCTCTGCCTCCGTCTATGTAGGTCCACAGCTCTGCCTCGGTCTATGTAGGTCCACAGCTCTGCCTCGGTCTATGTAGGTCCACAGCTCTGCCTCGGTCTATGTAGGTCCACAGCTCTGCCTCGGTCTATGTAGGTCCACAGCTCTGCCTCGGTCTATGTAGGTCCACAGCTCTGCCTCGGTCTATGTAGGTCCACAGCTCTGCCTCGGTCTATGTAGGTCCACAGCTCTGCCTCGGTCTATGTAGGTCCACAGCTCTGCCTCGGTCTATGTAGGTCCACAGCTCTGCCTCGGTCTATGTAGGTCCACAGCTCTGCCTCGGTCTATGTAGGTCCACAGCTCTGCCTCGGTCTATGTAGGTCCACAGCTCTGCCTCCGTCTATGTAGGTCCAGAGTGATGGTGCGTGTGACCTAACCTATATCTCCTGGCTATTCTCTTACTGGCCAGGCCGGCCTCTCAATTCAATTTCAGTTTAAGGGCTTTATTGGCAGGGGAAACATATGTTAACATTGACCAAGTAAGTGAAGTAGATAATAAACAAAAGTGAAATAAACAATAAAAATGAACAGTAAACATTACACTCCCAGAAGTTCCAAAAGAATAAAGACATTTCAAATGTCTTATCATGTATATATACAGTGTTGTAACGATGTACAAATAGTTCAAGTACAAAAGGGAAAATAAATAACCATAAATATGGGTTGTATTTACAATGGTGTTTGTTCTTCACTGGTTGACCTTTTCTTGTGGGAACAGGTCACAAATCTTGCTGCTGTGATGAAACACTGTGGTATTTCACCCAGTAGATATGGGAGTTTATCAAAATTGGATTTGTTTTCAAATTCTTTGTGGGTCTATGTAATATGTCTCTCTAATATGGTCATACATTCTCTTGCTCTCTCTGTCTCTCTCCTCTCTCTGTGTGTCTGTCTCTCGCTCTCTCTCCGTCTCTCGCTCTCTCTCCGTCTCTCGCTCTCTGTGTCCGTCTCTCTCCTCTCTCTGTGTATCTCTCGCTCTCTCTGTGTGTCTCCTCTCTCTGTGTCTCTCCTCTCTCTGTGTATCTCTCGCGCTCTCCACATCCGTCTCTCGCTCTCTCTGTGTCCATCTCTCCTCTCTCTCGCCTACTGCGAGCCAGGCCTAATCTCCCAACATCAGTGCCCGACCTCACTAATGCTCTTGTGACTGAATGGAAGCAAGTCCCCGCAGCAATGTTCCAACATCTAGTGGAAAGCCTTCCCAGAAGAGTGGAGGCTGTTATAGCAGCAATGTTCCAACATCTAGTGGAAAGCCTTCCCAGAAGAGTGGAGGCTGTTATAGCAGCAATGTTCCAACATCTAGTGGAAAGCCTTCCCAGAAGAGTGGAGGCTGTTATAGCAGCAATGTTCCAACATCTAGTGGAAAGCCTTCCCAGAAGAGTGGAGGCTGTTATAGCAGCAATGTTCCAACATCTAGTGGAAAGCCTTCCCAGAAGAGTGGAGGCTGTTATAGCAGCAATGTTCCAACATCTAGTGGAAAGCCTTCCCAGAAGAGTGGAGGCTGTTATAGCAGCAATGTTCCAACATCTAGTGGAAAGCCTTCCCAGAAGAGTGGAGGCTGTTACAGCAGCAATGTTCCAACATCTAGTAGAAAGCCTTCCCAGAAGAGTGGAGGCTGTTATAGCAGCAATGTTCCAACATCTAGTGGAAAGCCTTCCCAGAAGAGTGGAGGCTGTTATAGCAGCAATGTTCCAACATCTAGTGGAAAGCCTTCCCAGAAGAGTGGAGGCTGTTATAGCAGCAATGTCCCAACATCTAGTGGAAAGCCTTCCCAGAAGAGTGGAGGCTGTTATAGCAGCAATGTTCCAACATCTAGAGGAAAGCCTTCCCAGAAGAGTGGAGGCTTTTATAGCAGCAATGTTCCAACATCTAGTGGAAAGCCTTCCCAGAAGAGTGGAGGCTGTTACAGCAGCAATGTTCCAACATCTAGTGGAAAGCCTTCCCAGAAGAGTGGAGGCTTTTATAGCAGCAATGTTCCAACATCTAGTGGAAAGCCTTCCCAGAAGAGTGGAGGCTGTTACAGCAGCAATGTTCCAACATCTAGAGGAAAGCCTTCCCAGAAGAGTGGAGGCTGTTACAGCAGCAATGTTCCAACATCTAGTGGAAAGCCTTCCCAGAAGAGTGGAGGCTGTTACAGCAGCAATGTTCCAACATCTAGTGGAAAGCCTTCCCAGAAGAGTGGAGGCTGTTACAGCAGCAATGTTCCAACATCTAGTGGAAAGCCTTCCCATAAGAGTGGAGGCTGTTATAGCAGCAATGTTCCAACATCTAGTTGAAAGCCTTCCCAGAAGAGTGGAGGCTGTTACAGCAGCAATGTTCCAACATCTAGTAGAAAGCCTTCCCAGAAGAGTGGAGGCTGTTATAGCAGCAATGTTCCAACATCTAGTGGAAAGCCTTCCCAGAAGAGTGGAGGCTGTTACAGCAGCAATGTTCCAACATCTAGTGGAAAGCCTTCCCAGAAGAGTGGAGGCTGTTATAGCAGCAATGTCCCAACATCTAGTGGAAAGCCTTCCCAGAAGAGTGGAGGCTGTTATAGCAGCAATGTTCCAACATCTAGAGGAAAGCCTTCCCAGAAGAGTGGAGGCTTTTATAGCAGCAATGTTCCAACATCTAGTGGAAAGCCTTCCCAGAAGAGTGGAGGCTGTTACAGCAGCAATGTTCCAACATCTAGTGGAAAGCCTTCCCAGAAGAGTGGAGGCTTTTATAGCAGCAATGTTCCAACATCTAGTGGAAAGCCTTCCCAGAAGAGTGGAGGCTGTTACAGCAGCAATGTTCCAACATCTAGAGGAAAGCCTTCCCAGAAGAGTGGAGGCTGTTACAGCAGCAATGTTCCAACATCTAGTGGAAAGCCTTCCCAGAAGAGTGGAGGCTGTTACAGCAGCAATGTTCCAACATCTAGTGGAAAGCCTTCCCAGAAGAGTGGAGGCTGTTATAGCAGCAATGTTCCAACATCTAGTAGAAAGCCTTCCCAGAAGAGTGGAGGCTGTTATAGCAGCAATGTTCCAACATCTAGTGGAAAGCCTTCCCAGAAGAGTGGAGGCTGTTATAGCAGCAATGTTCCAACATCTAGTGGAAAGCCTTCCCAGAAGAGTGGAGGCTGTTATAGCAGCAATGTTCCAACATCTAGTGGAAAGCCTTCCCAGAAGAGTGGAGGCTGTTATAGCAGCAATGTTCCATCATCTAGTGGAAAGCCTTCCCAGAAGAGTGGAGGCTGTTATAGCAGCAATGTTCCAACATCTAGTAGAAAGCCTTCCCAGAAGAGTGGAGGCTGTTACAGCAGCAATGTTCCAACATCTAGTAGAAAGCCTTCCCAGAAGAGTGGAGGCTGTTATAGCAGCAATGTTCCAACATCTAGTGGAAAGCCTTCCCAGAAGAGTGGAGGCTGTTATAGCAGCAATGTTCCAACATCTAGTGGAAAGCCTTCCCAGAAGAGTGGAGGCTGTTATAGCAGCAATGTTCCAACATCTAGTGGAAAGCCTTCCCAGAAGAGTGGAGGCTGTTACAGCAGCAATGTTCCAACATCTAGAGGAAAGCCTTCCCAGAAGAGTGGAGGCTGTTATAGCAGCAAAGGTGTACTCCATATTAATGCCCATGATTTTGGAATGAGATGTTGGATGAGCAGCTGTCCACATAGTTTTTGGTCATGTAGTGTGTGTACAGTACAGGCATTAAGGTCGGCTGTTGATCAGGAAGAGACAGATGTGTATCTATTCTTCAGCCCTGAGCGACACTGTACACTGTGTCCTCTGACTGACTTTGAGAGAGTTGACCGATCGACATGACTCAAGGCTGCTGGGAAGAGTATGGTTGGACATCTGAACCAACGGCCCTCTGGGTCTTACATCAGAGTAATAATAGTATAATACTATAATCATTAAACTCCTAATCTAAAGCCACTTGCAGAACTGTCAGCATTGACACACAGACACATACTCAGAATGTACAAATTCGTCGGGGCATGGACTCTACAAGGTGTCAAAAGCTTTCCAAAGGGATGCTGGTCCATGTTGACTCCAATGCTTCCCCTAAGTTGTGTCAAGTTAGCTGGATGTCCATTGGGTCTTGATACACAGGAAAATGTTGATCTTTTTTTTTTTTAAGGTATCTGTCACCAACAGATGCATATCTGTTTTCCCAGTCATGTGAAATCCATAGATTAGGGCCTAATGAATGTATTTAAATTGACTCATTTCCTTAAATGAACTGTAACTCAGTTAAATCTTAGAAATTGTTACATGTTTCATTTAAGATTTCTGTTTGGTGTGTGATACCTTTTACAATATTCAACATTTTGAAACTTCCAAAACTCCTATTAGTTAACATGGTGTTTCAAAACTAAACTTAAAACTGCTGTATGTTACTTTTTGGGGAACCTGACCAAATTCACATAGAAATTTGTGTTATAGATCTGTCATTCTCATTGAAAGCAAGTCTAAGAAGCGGTAGATCTGTTCTACGTGCTCTATTTCTATGCTTCCCGTTAAATGTCATTTTTGTATCTTTTACTTTTGGTTTTGTACACCTGCTTCAAACAGCAGAAAATACAATATATTTGCTTATGGAAAATATATTTCACAGCGGTTTAGATGGTACAATGACTCCTCGTTTTGTCACAAACTGAAATTAAATCAAACTATTAGAATTTCAGCAACCAGGAAATGGTGGAGCGATTTCTGCATATTGCACCATTAATTGCCTAGCAACCAGTCTTATATGAATAAGCTGAATTTTGCAAATGTTGTCAAAATAACACTTGTAAAATTCAATACCTGATGTATCCTATAGTCCAACAAATGCTTTTTCACTGATAAAATCAGCCATTTAGAAGATAACAAATATCACTAGTGCAATGTAGCTAGCGTAAGTTTCTTATGTTTCTAGCTAGATAGCTAGCTCTGTGTTTTTTAAACAAATATAGACTAAAGCTTTGTTCTCACTGCAGGCCTTGATGCTAAAATCAGTTTTCATTTTTCAATTGTTTGGAATAGTGACTGTCCGAACAGCAAATTTTAAGTGACCCAAATCGGATTTGTGTGTGGTCAGTCAGTTGCTGACATGGCTACGCTAGTTGTCATAGTAACGACGGGCGTGTGCTCAGTGTCGGCTGGTGGTGCTCGTTTTTCCTATCACTCAGAAGTTATGTAACAAGCTGAGGGGACAACAAAGCCTGTCATGGACGTTTCCCAGTTGTCATAGCGTAAGAACACTTTTAAAGCCTGAAAGGATAAGATCATCCAAAGTCCTTTTTGGCTAGCCACAGCAGTCAACTAGCTAGCTAGGTAGCTATTTAGCTAGCCACAGCAGTCAACTAGCTAGCTGGGTAGCTGTTTAGCTAGCCACAGCAGTCAACTAGCTAGCTAGGTAGCTATTTAGCTAGCCACAGCAGTCAACTAGCTAGCTGGGTAGCTATTTAGCTAGCCACAGCAGTCAACTAGCTAGCTGGGTAGCTATTTAGCTAGCCACAGCAGTCAACTAGCTAGCTAGGTAGCTATTTAGCTAGCCACAGCAGTCAACTAGCTAGCTGGGTAGCTGTTTAGCTAGCCACAGCAGTCAACTAGCTAGCTAGGTAGCTGTTTAGCTAGCCACAGCAGTCAACTAGCTAGCTAGGTAGCTGTTTAGCTAGCCACAGCAGTCAACTAGCTAGCTAGGTAGCTGTTTAGCTAGCCACAGCAGTCAACTAGCTAGCTAGGTAGCTGTTTAGCGTTCTAGCACGTTCACTCATTTGTTTGTATACAATTAACAAGCTAGTTAGCTACCACATGTTCTTTTCAAATTGTCAACTGAGTAGCTAGCAACAATGTATATAAATTAACAGTTTAAAAAAACACTTTAGGGCAAATAAATCAGATTTGACCGTTCAGACAAGTCGCATGGTCAGGAATCAGATTTGTATCCGACTTTAAAACACCTACGAAGGTGGTTTGAAATGTGGCTTGAAATACCCGATTCCATGTGTTTTTTTTGGCTGTTCAGACTGCAGGGAGGGGAAAAAACCATTTCAATCGGATATGCAAAGAAATTGGATTTGAGTCACTTCAAACTGTCAATGTGAACAAGGCTTAACTAGCTAGCATGTGATCCTTTAATCTAATCTATAAAGACAGCTAGCAAGGTAGCCAGAAATACCAAACTACGTTTTCGCAATGTAAAAACACACCATTTTGCCAGGTGCTGTCTAAATCCGATATATTAGACCGCCAACACTCAAGTCTCCATGGCTTAATGTTAATGACAATGGCTTCCACCCCTACCACGGTTCAAATCCTACCTCTGAAAATCATGTATCCTACATTTGTACTGTCTCTCTTTTTTTTATTGAACAACTTAAGAATATAAATTATGATGACTGTTGGGTTAAGCTTTATTTAGTTATAGTATATTAGACTACTCTTACTCCACTGATGCCACAGGCTCTATGATTCTTACAACCCTCTGCTCTTCCACTGTTGAAGCAAGGAACACCAACTTCATGACAGGCCTAATGTTTAGACTACTCTAACCAACTTCATGACAGGCCTAATGTTCAGAATACTCTAACCAACTTCATGACAGGCCTAATGTTCAGACTACTCTAACCAACTTCATGACAGGACTAATGTTCAGAATACTCTAACCAACTTCATGACAGGCCTAATGTTCAGAATACTCTAACCAACTTCATGACAGGACTAATGTTCAGAATACTCTAACCAACTTCATGACAGGACTAATGTTCAGAATACTCTAACCAACTTCATGACAGGCCTAATGTTCAGACTACTCTAACCAACTTCATGATAGGCCTAATGTTCAGAATACTCTAACCAACTTCATGACAGGCCTAATGTTCAGAATACTCTAACCAACTTCATGACAGGCCTAATGTTCAGACTACTCTAACCAACTTCATGACAGGCCTAATGTTCAGACTACTCTAACCAACTTCATGACAGGCCTAATGTTCAGAATACTCTAACCAACTTCATGACAGGACTAATGTTCAGAATACTCTAACCAACTTCATGACAGGCCTAATGTTCAGAATACTCTAACCAACTTCATGACAGGACTAATGTTCAGAATACTCTAACCAACTTCATGACAGGCCTAATGTTCAGAATACTCTAACCAACTTCATGACAGGCCTAATGTTCAGAATACTCTAACCAACTTCATGACAGGCCTAATGTTCAGAATACTCTAACCAACTTCATGATAGGACTAATGTTCAGAATACTCTAACCAACTTCATGACCGGCCTAATGTTCAGAATACTCTAACCAACTTCATGACAGGACTAATGTTCAGAATACTCTAACCAACTTCATGACAGGCCTAATGTTCAGAATACTCTAACCAACTTCATGACAGGACTTAATGTTCAGAATACTCTAACCAACTTCACGCCACCCGGGTCTCTGGGTTCGCGCCCAGGCTCTGTCGCAGCCGGCCGCGACCGGGAGGTCCGTGGGGCGACGCACAATTGGCATAGCGTCGTCCGGGTTAGGGAGGGTTTGGCCGGTAGGGATATCCTTGTCTCAGTATGTAAATGTAATAAAATGTATGCACTCTACTGTAAGTCGCTCTGGATAAGAGCGTCTGCTAAATGACTAAAATGTAAATGTAAAATGTAAATGACAGGCCTAATGTTCAGAATACTCTAACCAACTTCATGATAGGACTTAATGTTCAGAATACTCTAACCAACTTCATGACAGGCCTAATGTTCAGACTACTCTAACCAACTTCATGACAGGCCTAATGTTCAGAATACTCTAACCAACTTCATGACAGGCCTAATGTTCAGAATACTCTAACCAACTTCATGATAGGACTTAATGTTCAGAATAGTGGTTGTACAGGGTGCAACAGGTCAGCACCTCAGGAGTAAATGTCAGTTCGCTTTTCATAGCTGAGCATTCAGAGATCGAGACAGCAGGAGATGAGGGGCTTGAAAACAGGGGGTCGAAAACAGCACGTCCGGTGAACAGGTCAGGGTTACATAGCCACAAGCAGAACAGCAGAAACTGGAGCAGCAGCACGACCAGGTGGACTGCGGACAGCCTGGAGTCATCAGGCCAGGAGGTCCTGAGGCATGGTCCTAGAGCTCAGGTCCCCCAGTGGTGATAAGTCTATCTCTCTGTCTCCCTTCCCTCCCAGAGCGTATCTTTGAGGACCATGAGAACCTGGTGGACAGCCTTCTGAACTGGACCAGAGACAGTCAGAACAGACTGATGTTCATAGAACGCATCGAGAAGTACGCCCTCTTCAAGAACCCGCAGGTGAGACAGATAACATGGGTAGTTACAGTCCATTGTTATAGAGGACTACAGGTCTAGTTGTAACATGGGTAGTTACAGTCCATTGTTATAGAGGACTACAGGTCTAGTTGTAACATGGGTAATTACAGTCCATTGTTATAGAGGACTACAGGTCTAGTTGTAACATGGGTAGTTACAGTCCATCGTTATAGAGGACTACAGGTCTAGTTGTAACATGGGTAGTTGCAGTCCATTGTTATAGAGGACTACAGGTCTAGTTGTAACATGGGTAGTTACAGTCCATTGTTATAGAGAACTAGTTGTAACATGGGTAGTTACAGTCCATTGTTATAGAGGACTACAGGTCTAGTTGTAACATGGGTAGTTACAGTCCATTGTTATAGAGGACTACAGGTCTAGTTGTAACATGGGTAGTTACAGTCCATTGTTATAGAGGACTACAGGTCTAGTTGTAACATGGGTAGTTACAGTCCATTGTTATAGAGGACTACAGGTCTAGTTGTAACATGGGTAGTTACAGTCCATTGTTATAGAGGACTACAGGTCTAGTTGTAACATGGGTAGTTACAGTCCATTGTTATAGAGAACTAGTTGTAACATGGGTAGTTACAGTCCATTGTTATAGAGGACTACAGGTCTAGTTGTAACTTGGGTAGTTACAGTCCTGTATGCTGATTAGCTGAAACTGCATTCCAACCAAGTGAATAATAATTAATTCCTGATATAGTACAGATAAACCTTCTCACTTTAGTTGCAATCAACCGATGCAGATTATACAACCGATGCAGATTATACCAATTAATGCAGATTATACCAATTAATGCAGATTATACCAATTAATGCAGATTATACAATTGGATGCAGATTATACAATTGGATGCAGAAATGCACTGACTGAGGCTGAGCTGCCTTAAATAAAGCATTGGTTGGTTTCATATACATATATGATACCCATGGTAGTATCAGCTGTTTGTATGCCCCCCCCCCCCTCCGCCCCACCCCCCATCGTGTCCTTCAGATCTAGGTCAGTATGTTGTAGATGATTATACTCTGAATAATAGATGAGGAATGAGACTGGGAACTGGTGAGCGTGGCTGTCTCCTTGGTGAACAGTCGGTTTTAGTTCTCTACTAAAATGTTAAAGGGACAGTTCAGCTGAATTCCATATTTAGATATTTGTTTCTTTACTGTGAAAGCAGTATATGGACAAAGACAGACTGCAATACACATATTTTGGTTTTGTTCAACTTTACGGTCATGCCCTGATTGACCTTTCCCTTTCTCCTTTACGGTCATACCCTGATTGACCTTTCCCTCACCTGGAAATTCACAGAACTATTTGTTGGGGCGGAAGGAGACGTGTGAAATGGCAGACCGGAACAAGGAGGCACTACTGGAGGTATGATATGCAGCCTCATCACTTCTTCATAACTTCTCACCAGAACACCCAACGAGATGATGCACACAAGTTAACTTATTCAGGTCATTTCAGACTGTTATGTTGCAACTGTTACCTTGTGTTAGTATCTACTATGGTGATGCTGAGGTGTGTGTTAGTATCTACTGTGGTGATGCTGAGGTGTGTGTTAGTATTTACTGTGGTGATGCTGAGGGGTGTGTTAGTATATACTATGGTGATGCTGAGGTGTGTGTTAGTATTTACTGTGGTGATGCTGAGGTGTGTGTTAGTATCTACTGTGGTGATGCTGAGGTGTGTGTTAGTATCTACTGTGGTGATGCTGAGGTGTGTGTTAGTATCTACTGTGGTGATGCTGAGGTGTGTGTTAGTATCTACTGTGGTGATGCTGAGGTGTGTGTTAGTGTCAACTGTGGTGATGCTGAGGTGTGTGTGTTAGTGTCAACTGTGGTGATGCTGAGGTGTGTGTGTTAGTGTCAACTGTGGTGATGCTGAGGTGTGTGTTAGTATCTACTGTGGTGATGCTGAGGTGTGTGTTAGTATCTACTGTGGTGATGCTGAGGTGTGTGTTAGTATCTACTGTGGTGATGCTGAGGTGTGTGTTAGTATCTACTGTGGTGATGCTGAGGTGTGTGTTAGTGTCTACTGTGGTGATGCTGAGGTGTGTGTTAGTGTCTACTGTGGTGATGCTGAGGTGTGTGTTAGTATCTACTGTGGTGATGCTGAGGTGTGTGTTAGTATCTACTGTGGTGATGCTGAGGTGTGTGTTAGTATCTACTGTGGTGATGCTGAGGTGTGTGTTAGTATCTACTGTGGTGATGCTGAGGTGTGTGTTAGTATCTACTGTGGTGATGCTGAGGTGTGTGTTAGTGTCTACTGTGGTGATGCTGAGGTGTGTGTTAGTATCTACTGTGGTGATGCTGAGGTGTGTGTTAGTATCTACTGTGGTGATGCTGAGGTGTGTGTTAGTATCTACTGTGGTGATGCTGAGGTGTGTGTTAGTATCTACTGTGGTGATGCTGAGGTGTGTGTTAGTATCTACTGTGGTGATGCTGAGGTGTGTGTTAGTATCTACTGTGGTGATGCTGAGGTGTGTGTTAGTATCTACTGTGGTGATGCTGAGGTGTGTGTTAGTATCTACTGTGGTGATGCTGAGGTGTGTGTTAGTATCTACTGTGGTGATGCTGAGGTGTGTGTTAGTATCTACTGTGGTGATGCTGAGGTGTGTGTTAGTGTCTACTGTGGTGATGCTGAGGTGTGTGTTAGTATCTACTGTGGTGATGCTGAGGTGTGTGTTAGTATCTACTGTGGTGATGCTGAGGTGTGTGTTAGTATCTACTGTGGTGATGCTGAGGTGTGTGTTAGTATCTACTGTGGTGTGTGTTAGTATCTACTGTGGTGATGCTGAGGTGTGTGTTAGTATCTACTGTGGTGATGCTGAGGTGTGTGTTAGTATCTACTGTGGTGATGCTGAGGTGTGTGTTAGTATCTACTGTGGTGATGCTGAGGTGTGTGTTAGTATCTACTGTGGTGATGCTGAGGTGTGTGTTAGTATCTAGTGTGGTGATGTTGAGGTGTGTGTTAGTATCTACTGTGGTGATGCTGAGGTGTGTGTTAGTATCTACTGTGGTGATGCTGAGGTGTGTGTTAGTAGCTACTGTGGTGATGCTGAGGTGTGTGTTAGTATCTACTATGGTGATGCTGAGGTGTGTGTTAGTATCTACTGTGGTGATGCTGAGGTGTGTGTTAGTATCTACTGTGGTGATGTTGAGGTGTGTGTTAGTATCTACTGTGGTGTGTGTTAGTATCTACTGTGGTGATGCTGAGGTGTGTGTTAGTATCTACTGTGGTGATGCTGAGGTGTGTGTTAGTATCTACTGTGGTGATGCTGAGGTGTGTGTTAGTATCTACTATGGTGATGCTGAGGTGTGTGTTAGTATCTACTATGGTGATGCTGAGGTGTGTGTTAGTATCTACTGTGGTGATGCTGAGGTATGTGTTAGTATCTACTGTGGTGATGCTGAGGGGTGTGTTAGTATCTACTGTGGTGATGCTGAGGTGTGTGTTAGTATCTACTATGGTGATGCTGAGGTGTGTGTTAGTATCTACTATGGTGATGCTGAGGTGTGTGTTAGTATCTACTGTGGTGATGCTGAGGTGTGTGTTAGTATCTACTGTGGTGATGCTGAGGGGTGTGTTCTCCTCTGTAGGAGTGTTTTTGTGGCAGCTCCGTCTCTGTACCTGAGATGGAGGGAGTACTCTGGCTGAAGGAGGATGGGAAGAAGAGCTGGAAGAAGAGATACTTCCTGCTCAGAGCCTCTGGGATCTACTATGTACCTAAAGGAAAAGCCAAGGTACGTCCCTGGATCACACTGACTAACCTGTACTCAGCCAAGTACAATAGAGCCCTGAGTACCAGGCCATTAGGACCTGATGGTGGGACAACAGAGCCCTGAGTACCAGGCCATTAGGACCTGATGGAGGGACAATAGAGCCCCGAGTACCAGGTCATTAGGATCTGATGGAGGGACAATAGAGCCCTGAGTACCAGGTCATTAGGACTTGATGGAGGGACAATAGAGCCCTGAGTACCAGGCCATTAGGATCTGATGGAGGAACGATAGAGCCCAGAGTACCAGGCCCTTAGGACCTGATGGAGGGACAATAGAGCCCTGAGTACCAGGTCATTAGGATCTGATGGAGGAACGATAGAGCCCTGAGTACCAGGCCCTTAGGACCTGATGGAGGGACAATAGAGCCCTGAGTACCAGGCCATTAGGACCTGATGGAGGGACAATAGAGCCCAGAGTACCAGGTCATTAGGACCTGATGGAGGGACAATAGAGCCCTGAGTACCAGGCCATTAGGATCTGATGGAGGAACGATAGAGCCCAGAGTACCAGGCCATTAGGACCTGATGGAGGGACAATAGAGCCCTGAGTACCAGGTCATTAGGATCTGATGGAGGAACGATAGAGCCCTGAGTACCAGGTCATTAGGATCTGATGGAGGAACGATAGAGCCCAGAGTACCAGGCCATTAGGATCTGATGGAGGGACAATAGAGCCCTGAGTACCAGGCCCTTAGGACCTGATGGAGGGACAATAGAGCCCTGAGTACCAGGTCATTAGGATCTGATGGAGGGACAATAGAGCCCTGAGTACCAGGCCCTTAGGACCTGATGGAGGGACAATAGAGCCCTGAGTACCAGGTCATTAGGATCTGATGGAGGAACGATAGAGCCCTGAGTACCAGGCCCTTAGGATCTGATGGAGGAACGATAGAGCCCTGAGTACCAGGCCCTTAGGACCTGATGGAGGGACAATAGAGCCCTGAGTACCAGGCCCTTAGGACCTGATGGAGGGACAATAGAGCCCTGAGTACCAGGCCCTTAGGACCTGATGGAGGGACAATAGAGCCCAGAGTACCAGGTCATTAGGATCTGATGGAGGAACGATAGAGCCCTGAGTACCAGGCCATTAGGAGATTACTGTGACTCAAGGTCACATGGAATTTTACTGCGGTCATGACTGCCAGTGTGGTCACCACAACAACCCTAGTACCACTCAGTGGATGGTGCAGTGAAGTGAAACACATGACAGTCAACTCTAAATCCTTTTATTTCTTCCCTCTTCTACTCCTCCTTCCTTCTCTCTGGCTGGCAGGCTTCCAGAGATCTGGTGTGTTTCCTGCAGCTGGATCATGTTAATGTGTACTACGGACAGGACTACCGCAGCAAGTACAAGGCCCCCACAGACTACTGCCTGGCCCTCAAGGTGAGAACAACATCCCAGCTTGTACCACATTAACTACCACCTACCACCCTAACCCCACAGAGTGCTGCCCCTAACCCCACAGAGTGCTGCCCCTAACCCCACAGAGTGCTGCCCCTAAACCCCACAGAGTGCTGCCCCTAAACCCCACAGAGTGCTGCCCCTAAACCCCACAGAGTGCTGCCCCTAAACCCCACAGAGTGCTGCCCCTAAACCCCGCAGAGTGCTGCCCCTAAACCCCGCAGAGTGCTGCCCCTAAACCCCGCAGAGTGCTGCCCCTAAACCCCGCAGAGTGCTGCCCCTAAACCCCGCAGAGTGCTGCCCCTAAACCCCGCAGAGTGCTGCCCCTAAACCCCGCAGAGTGCTGCCCCTAAACCCCGCAGAGTGCTGCCCCTAAACCCCGCAGAGTGCTGCCCCTAAACCCCGCAGAGTGCTGCCCCTAAACCCCGCAGAGTGCTGCCCCTAAACCCCGCAGAGTGCTGCCCCTAAACCCCGCAGAGTGCTGCCCCTAAACCCCGCAGAGTGCTGCCCCTAAACCCCGCAGAGTGCTGCCCCTAAACCCCGCAGAGTGCTGCCCCTAAACCCCGCAGAGTGCTGCCCCTAAACCCCGCAGAGTGCTGCCCCTAAACCCCGCAGAGTGCTGCCCCTAAACCCCGCAGAGTGCTGCCCCTAAACCCCGCAGAGTGCTGCCCCTAAACCCCGCAGAGTGCTGCCCCTAAACCCCGCAGAGTGCTGCCCCTAAACCCCGCAGAGTGCTGCCCCTAAACCCCGCAGAGTGCTGCCCCTAAACCCCGCAGAGTGCTGCCCCTAAACCCCGCAGAGTGCTGCCCCTAAACCCCGCAGAGTGCTGCCCCTAAACCCCGCAGAGTGCTGCCCCTAAACCCCGCAGAGTGCTGCCCCTAAACCCCGCAGAGTGCTGCCCCTAAACCCCGCAGAGTGCTGCCCCTAAACCCCGCAGAGTGCTGCCCCTAAACCCCGCAGAGTGCTGCCCCTAAACCCCGCAGAGTGCTGCCCCTAAACCCCGCAGAGTGCTGCCCCTAAACCCCGCAGAGTGCTGCCCCTAAACCCCGCAGAGTGCTGCCCCTAAACCCCGCAGAGTGCTGCCCCTAAACCCCGCAGAGTGCTGCCCCTAAACCCCGCAGAGTGCTGCCCCTAAACCCCGCAGAGTGCTGCCCCTAAACCCCGCAGAGTGCTGCCCCTAAACCCCGCAGAGTGCTGCCCCTAAACCCCGCAGAGTGCTGCCCCTAAACCCCGCAGAGTGCTGCCCCTAAACCCCGCAGAGTGCTGCCCCTAAACCCCGCAGAGTGCTGCCCCTAAACCCCGCAGAGTGCTGCCCCTAAACCCCGCAGAGTGCTGCCCCTAAACCCCGCAGAGTGCTGCCCCTAAACCCCGCAGAGTGCTGCCCTAAACCCCGCAGAGTGCTGCCCCTAAACCCCGCAGAGTGCTGCCCCTAAACCCCGCAGAGTGCTGCCCCTAAACCCCGCAGAGTGCTGCCCCTAAACCCCGCAGAGTGCTGCCCCTAAACCCCGCAGAGTGCTGCCCCTAAACCCCGCAGAGTGCTGCCCCTAAACCCCGCAGAGTGCTGCCCCTAAACCCCGCAGAGTGCTGCCCCTAAACCCCGCAGAGTGCTGCCCCTAAACCCCGCAGAGTGCTGCCCCTAAACCCCGCAGAGTGCTGCCCCTAAACCCCGCAGAGTGCTGCCCCTAAACCCCGCAGAGTGCTGCCCCTAAACCCCGCAGAGTGCTGCCCCTAAACCCCGCAGAGTGCTGCCCCTAAACCCCGCAGAGTGCTGCCCCTAAACCCCGCAGAGTGCTGCCCCTAAACCCCGCAGAGTGCTGCCCCTAAACCCCGCAGAGTGCTGCCCCTAAACCCCGCAGAGTGCTGCCCCTAAACCCCGCAGAGTGCTGCCCCTAAACCCCGCAGAGTGCTGCCCCTAAACCCCGCAGAGTGCTGCCCCTAAACCCCGCAGAGTGCTGCCCCTAAACCCCGCAGAGTGCTGCCCCTAAACCCCGCAGAGTGCTGCCCCTAAACCCCGCAGAGTGCTGCCCCTAAACCCCGCAGAGTGCTGCCCCTAAACCCCGCAGAGTGCTGCCCCTAAACCCCGCAGAGTGCTGCCCCTAAACCCCGCAGAGTGCTGCCCCTAAACCCCGCAGAGTGCTGCCCCTAAACCCCGCAGAGTGCTGCCCCTAAACCCCGCAGAGTGCTGCCCCTAAACCCCGCAGAGTGCTGCCCCTAAACCCCGCAGAGTGCTGCCCCTAAACCCCGCAGAGTGCTGCCCCTAAACCCCGCAGAGTGCTGCCCCTAAACCCCGCAGAGTGCTGCCCCTAAACCCCGCAGAGTGCTGCCCCTAAACCCCGCAGAGTGCTGCCCCTAAACCCCGCAGAGTGCTGCCCCTAAACCCCGCAGAGTGCTGCCCCTAAACCCCGCAGAGTGCTGCCCCCTAAACCCCGCAGAGTGCTGCCCCTAAACCCCGCAGAGTGCTGCCCCTAAACCCCGCAGAGTGCTGCCCCTAAACCCCGCAGAGTGCTGCCCCTAAACCCCGCAGAGTGCTGCCCCTAAACCCCGCAGAGTGCTGCCCCTAAACCCCGCAGAGTGCTGCCCCTAAACCCCGCAGAGTGCTGCCCCTAAACCCCGCAGAGTGCTGCCCCTAAACCCCGCAGAGTGCTGCCCCTAAACCCCGCAGAGTGCTGCCCCTAAACCCCGCAGAGTGCTGCCCCTAAACCCCGCAGAGTGCTGCCCCTAAACCCCGCAGAGTGCTGCCCCTAAACCCCGCAGAGTGCTGCCCCTAAACCCCGCAGAGTGCTGCCCCTAAACCCCGCAGAGTGCTGCCCCTAAACCCCGCAGAGTGCTGCCCCTAAACCCCGCAGAGTGCTGCCCCTAAACCCCGCAGAGTGCTGCCCCTAAACCCCGCAGAGTGCTGCCCCTAAACCCCGCAGAGTGCTGCCCCTAAACCCCGCAGAGTGCTGCCCCTAAACCCCGCAGAGTGCTGCCCCTAAACCCCGCAGAGTGCTGCCCCTAAACCCCGCAGAGTGCTGCCCCTAAACCCCGCAGAGTGCTGCCCCTAAACCCCGCAGAGTGCTGCCCCTAAACCCCGCAGAGTGCTGCCCCTAAACCCCGCAGAGTGCTGCCCCTAAACCCCGCAGAGTGCTGCCCCTAAACCCCGCAGAGTGCTGCCCCTAAACCCCGCAGAGTGCTGCCCCTAAACCCCGCAGAGTGCTGCCCCTAAACCCCGCAGAGTGCTGCCCCTAAACCCCGCAGAGTGCTGCCCCTAAACCCCGCAGAGTGCTGCCCCTAAACCCCGCAGAGTGCTGCCCCTAAACCCCGCAGAGGGCTGCCCCTAAACCCCGCAGAGGGCTGCCCCTAAACCCCGCAGAGGGCTGCCCCTAAACCCCGCAGAGGGCTGCCCCTAAACCCCGCAGAGGGCTGCCCCTAAACCCCGCAGAGGGCTGCCCCTAAACCCCGCAGAGTGCTGCCCCTAAACCCCGCAGAGTGCTGCCCCTAAACCCCGCAGAGGGCTGCCCCTAAACCCCGCAGAGGGCTGCCCCTAAACCCCGCAGAGGGCTGCCCCTAAACCCCGCAGAGGGCTGCCCCTAAACCCCGCAGAGGGCTGCCCCTAACCCCCGCAGAGGGCTGCCCCTAACCCCCGCAGAGGGCTGCCCCTAACCCCCGCAGAGGGCTGCCCCTAACCCCCGCAGAGGGCTGCCCCTAACCCCACAGGATCCCACATGTCACCATATTTCCAGTATCAGGGCTCTAAGAAGATGGCGCCGAAGAACATAGCTGACGTTTTACATTCTACCAACGAATTGTGCTATTTTGTTAGTTTTTGTGCGTTTTGGGTAACTTATTTTTTAACTTATTTTGTACATAATGTTGCTGCTACTGTCTCTTATGACCGAAAATAACTTCTGTATATCAGAACAGCGATTACTCACCGCGGACTGGAAGAAACTTTTTCCTTTAACGATTCCGACGAGAAGGATATCCTGCTTTCAGACGCAGGAAAAGGGGCCGCAGATCGGGCAGCTTTCTGAGAATCCGTAGGCGATGCCTCGGTCAACTGTAAGTGCTGTTATTGTGAAGTGGAAACTGTAGAGGGGCCGCAGATCGGGCAGCTTTCTGAGAATCCGTAGGCGAGCGAGTAAACTCCCACTGCCATCCGTTCTACTTGCTAACGTGTAATCATTGGAAAATAAAATTGATGACCTACGATTACGATTAGCCTACCAAAGGGCCATTTAAAAACTGTAATATCTTATGTTTCACCGAGTCGTGACTGAACGATGACATGGATAATATAGAGCTGGCAGGATTTTCCATGCACCGGCAGAACAGAGAAGTCTGGTAAGACGAGGGGTTGGGGTGTGTGTCTATTTGTCAATAACAGCTGGTGTGCGATGTCTAATATTAAAGAAGTCTCGAGGTATGGCTCGCCTGAGGTAGAGTACCTTATGATAAGCTGTAGACCACACGATCTACCAAGAGAGTTCTCATTTATATTATTCGTAGCCATTTATTTACCACCACAGAACGAAGCTGGCACTAAGACCGCTCTCAACCAACTCTATAAGGCCATAAGCAAACAGGAAAATACTCACCCAGAAGCGGCGCTCTGAGTGGCTGGGGACTGTAATGCAGGCAAACGTAAATCAGTTTTACCACATTTTTACCAGCATGTCACATGTGCAACCAGAGGGAAAACAAATCCTTGACCACCTTTACTCCACACACAGATATGCATACAAAGCTCTCCCTCGCCCTACATTTGGCATCTGACCATAATTATATCCTCCTGATTCCTGCTTCATCATAAAGTGCATCGACGCCGTCGTCCCAACAGTGACTGTACGTACATATCCCAACCAGAACCCATGGATCACAGGCAACATCCGCACCGAGCTAAAGGCTAGAGCTGCTGCTTTCAAGGAGTGGGAAACTAATCTGGATGCTTATAAGAAATCCTGCTACGCCCACAGACGAACCATCAAACAAGCAAAGCATCAATACAGGATTAAGATTGAATCCTACTACACCGGCTCTGACGCTCGTCGGATGTGGCAGGGCTTGAAAACTATTACAGACTACAAAGGGAAACCCAGACGCGAGCCGCCCAGTGACGCGAGCCTACCAGACGAGCTAAATGCCTTTAATGCTTGCTTCGAGGCAAGCAACACTGAAGCATGCACGAGAGCACCAGCTGTTCTGGATGACTGTGTCATCACACTCTCGGTAGCCGTTGTGAACAAGACCTTTAAAAAGGTCAACATTCACAAAGCCGCGGGGCCAGACGGATTACCAGGACGTGTACTCAAAGCATGTGCGGACCAACTGGCAAGTGTCTTCAATTACATTTTCAACCTCTCCCTGACCGAGTCTGTGATACCTACATGTTTCAAGTCGACCACCATAGTCCCTGTGCCCAAGGAAGCGAAGGTAACCTGCCTAAATGATTACCGCCCCGTGGCACTCACGTTGGTATCCATGAAGTGCTTTGAAAGATTGGTCATGGCTCACATCAACAGCATCCTCCAGGACACCCTAGACCCACTCCAATTCGCATACCGCCCCAACAGATCCACAGACGACGCAATCTCTATTGCACTCCACACTGCCCTTTCTCACCTGGACAAAAGGATCACCTATGTGAGAATACTATTCATTGACTACAGCTCAGTGTTCAACACCATAGTGCCCGCAAAGCTCATCACTAAGCTAAGGACTCTGGGACTAAACACCTCCCTCTGCAACTGGATCCTGGACTTTCTGACGAGCCGCCCCCAGGTGGTAAGAGTAGGCAACAACAACACGTCTGCCATGCTGATCCTCAACACGAGGGCCCCTCAGGGGTGAATGCTCAGTCCCCTCCTGTACTCCCTGTTCACCCACGACTGCGTGGCCAAACACAACTCCAACACCATTAAGTTTGCTGATGACACAACAGTGGTAGGCCTGATCACCGACAACAATGAGCCGGCCTATAGGGAGGCGGTCCGAGAACTGACAGTGTGGTGTCAGGACAACAACCTCTCCCTCAATGTGAGCAAGACAAAGGAGCTGATCGTGGACTACAGGAAAAGGCTGGCCGAGCAGGCCCCCATTAACATCGACGGGGCTGTAGTGGAGCGGGTCGAGAGTTTCAAGTTCCTTGGTGTCCACATCACCAACAAACTATCATAGTCCAGACACACCAAGACAGTCGTGAAGAGGGCACGACAAGACCTTTTCCCCCTCAGGAGACTGAAAAGATTTGGCATGGGTCCCCAGATCCTCAAGAAGTTCTACAGTTGCACCATCAAGAGCATCCTGACCGGTTGCATCACCGCCTGGTATGGCAACTGCTCGGCATCTGACCGTAAGGCTCTACAGAGGGTAGTGCGAACGGCTCAGTACATAACTGGAGCAAGTCTAGGACCAAAAGGATCCTCAACAGCTTCTACCCCTAAGTCAATTAATAAAACAATTAATAAAATTGCCACCAGACAATTTACATTGACCCCCTCCCTTTGTAACCTGCTGCTACTCGCTGTTTATTATCTATGCATAGTCACTTCACCCCCACCTGCATGTACAAATTACCTCAACTAACCTGTATCAACCCTGTTCCTGGAGAGAGACCCTCCTGTAAGGTTTTAACTCCAACCCTGTTACTGGAGAGAGAGACCCTCCTGTACGTTTTCACTCCAACCCTGTTCCTGGAGAGAGACCCTCCTGTAGGTTTTAACTCCAACCCTGTTCCTGGAGAGAGACCCTCCTGTAGGTTTTAACTCCAACCCTGTTCCTGGAGAGAGAGACCCTCCTGTAGGTTTTACCTCCAACCTTGTTCCTGGAGAGATACCCTCCTGTAGGTTTTAACCCCAACCCTGTTCCTGGAGAGAGAGACCCTCCTGTAGGTTTTACCTCCAACCTTGTTCCTGGAGAGAGACCCTCCTGGAGGTTTTAACCCAGACGTGCGTCTGACTCTAGCTGTAATGTTGCCCAGGAGATTAATATGTTTTGAATATAGTCTGAGTCTCTTCATGTTATGTTAGCAAAGCACTCCGTGAGGTCAAAGACCCAGCCGCTAGTAACATGTCGAACCTAGCAGCACCTGTAAACTCACTGTAGCTAGTTAGTACCACCTGTAAACTCACTGTAGCTAGTTAGTAGCACCTGTAAACTCGCTGTAGCTAGTTAGTAGCACCTGTAAACTCACTGTAGCTAGTTAGTAGCACCTGCAAACTCGCTGTAGCTAGTTAGTAGCACCTGTAAACTTGCTGTAGCTAGTTAGTAGCACCTGTAAACTCGCTGTAGCTAGTTAGTAGCACCTGTATACTCGCTGTAGCTAGTTAGTAGCACCTGTAAACTTGCTGTAGCTAGTTAGTAGCACCTGTAAACTCGCTGTAGCTAGTTAGTAGCACCTGTATACTCGCTGTAGCTAGTTAGTAGCACCTGTAAACTCGCTGTAGCTAGTTAGTAGCACCTGTAAACTCGCTGTAGCTAGTTAGTACCCCCTGTAAACTCGCTGTAGCTAGTTAGTAGCACCTGTAAACTCGCTGTAGCTAGTTAGCAGCACCTGTAAACTCGCTGTAGCTAGTTAGTAGCACCTGTAAACTCGCTGTAGCTAGTTGGTAGCACCTGTAAACTCGCTGTAGCTAGTTAGTAGCACATGTAAACTCGCTGTAGCTAGTTAGTAGCACCTGTAAACTCGCTGTAGCTAGTTAGTAGCACCTGTAAACTCGCTGTAGCTAGTTAGTAGCACCTGTAAACTCGCTGTAGCTAGTTAGTAGCACCTGTAAACTCGCTGTAGCTAGTTAGTAGCACCTGTAAACTCGCTGTAGCTAGTTAGTAGCACCTGTAAACTCGCTGTAGCTAGTTAGTAGCACCTGTAAACTCGCTGTAGCTAGTTAGTACCCCCTATAAACTCGCTGTAGCTAGTTAGCAGCACCTGTAAACTCACTGTAGCTAGTTAGCAGCACCTGTAAACTCGCTGTAGCTAGTTAGTAGCACCTGTAAACTCGCTGTAGCTAGTTAGTAGCACCTGTAAACTCGCTGTAGCTAGTTAGTGCCCCCTGTAAACTCGCTGTAGCTAGTTAGTAGCACCTGTAAACTCGCTGTAGCTAGTTAGTAGCACCTGTAAACTCGCTGTAGCTAGTTAGTAGCACCTGTAAACTCGCTGTAGCTAGTTAGTAGCACCTGTAAACTCGCTGTAGCTAGTTAGTACTACCTGTAAACTCGCTGTAGCTAGTTAGTAGCACCTGTAAACTCGCTGTAGCTAGTTAGTAGCACCTGTAAACTCGCTGTAGCTAGTTAGTAGCACCTGTAAACTCGCTGTAGCTAGTTAGTAGCACCTGTAAACTCGCTGTAGCTAGTTAGTAGCACCTGTAAACTCGCTGTAGCTAGTTAGTAGCACCTGTAAACTCGCTGTAGCTAGTTAGTAGCACCTGTAAACTCACTGTAGCTAGTTAGTAGCACCTGTAAACTCGCTGTAGCTAGTTAGTAGCACCTGTAAACTCGCTGTAGCTAGTTAGTAGCACCTGTAAACTCGCTGTAGCTAGTTAGTAGCACCTGTCAACTCGCTGTAGCTAGTTAGTAGCACCTGTCAACTCGCTGTAGCTAGTTAGTAGCACCTGTAAACTCGCTGTAGCTAGTTAGTAGCACCTGTCAACTCGCTGTAGCTAGTTAGTAGCACCTGTAAACTCGCTGTAGCTAGTTATTACCACCTGAACACTCACAGTAGCTCCAGCTGGAATCATGCCTACTGCCCAAGGCATTGCTGGTGCTTTGAATATACTATATTATAAATGTCTTCATGTTATGTTAGCCAGGTTTTGGTTTTTGTTATTGAAGAGAATAGTGGGGACACTGCTCGCTCCCAAATACCTTCTCAGATACTTCACTTCCTGAAAGGGAGGAAAATAGATTTTTATTAGTTTCCTTTCGTGCCTCATCTTTCAAAACTTCACAGTCCCAGATTTTAAAAAACAGACTAGGAGCTTTAAAGAGGGGAGAGGTGGAGGGAGACTGGGGAGACTGGGGCTTCTGTTTCCCTCGTTGTTTTGGAACACTGATTCCCTGTAGTGATGGTGTTTGGGACAGAGTGGGGGAAAGGAGAAGGACATTATTTATGTTGGCAGGACTCTTTCAAATAATAGAGGTCGACTCCAAAGCCATGTCAATTATGAACAAAATGTTTCACTTCCGTTTCCTCAGGAAAGTAACCTAGTAAACAGAGAAGTTGTTCTATTCTGGGTTGATGGTAATGTTTCCATGTAATCCCTGATGGGAGTAACTGGGTAGAGTAGAGGGATTGAGGATGTTGGATCCAGTGACGATTTTAGCATTTAAATCTTGGTGAGCCAACAAACAAAAAACAAGTGGGTTGCATGCCAGCAAAGCCACAGCACTAAACAATACATTAATTTCACTATAACGGTGACAAACGGTGCCCACAAACTGTTAGGGCCTACATGACGCTGTCCCAACAGCAGAGTCCCCACAGCAGAGTCCCCACAGCAGAGTCCCCACAGCAGAGTCCCCACAGCAGAGTCCCCACAGCAGAGTCCCCACAGCAGAGTCCCCACAGCAGAGTCCCCAACAGCAGAGTCCCCACACCTTACCACTGCTACACCTGGCTATCAGCGGAGCCTTGTCTGGCAGCGAAGCAGTTCATTAAGCCTCATTTACTGCCTTTAAAAGAAACATATTATTAGAGTGAGGCACATGGGCTACTAACATCCTACTACATAACATACACATATTACTTTTTTAGCTACATTATACACACCTCCTTGTCATATTACATATTTTATGCAGCAGCATACAAGACATTTTTTGGACTCACCTTGTTGTGCTGTGCTCACTTGAACAGGAATGTGGCGAGGAGGTCTTTCAACTTGTCATCGAAGTCTGTCATTCTCTTTCAACACATCTGGAGGCAGATTTACAATTCAAATCAAATGTTATTGGTCACATACATGTGATTAGTAAGTGGGTCTGCGGTGGCAGGTAAAGTGGAGGTGATATGATCCTTGACTAGTCTCTCAAAGCACTTCATGATGACAGAGGTGAGTGCTACGGGGCGGTAGTCGTTTAGCTCAGTTACCTTAGCTTTCTTGGGTACAGAAACAATGGTGGCCATCTTGAAGCATGTGGGGGCATCAGACTGGGATAGGGAGAGATTGAATATGTCCGTAAACACACCATCCAGCTGGTCTGCGCATGCTCTGAGGATGCGGCTGGGGATGCCGTCTGGACCGGCAGCCTTGCGAGGGTTAACACACGTAACTGTCTTACTCACGTCACGGAGAAAGAAAGCCCACAGTCCTCGGTAGCGGGCCACGTCAGTGTGGCGTTGTGTTATCCTCAAAACGGTGAAGAAGGTGTTTAGCTTGTCCGGAACATGACTGGTTTTTCCTTTTGTACTTTGTACTTCGTGATTGTCTGTAGACACATACGTCTCGTGTCGGAGCCGTTGAATTGCGACTCTACTTTGACTCTCTACTGACATTTTGCTTGTTTGATTTGCCTTGCGGAGGGAATAACTACACTGTTTGTATTAGGCAATATTCCCAGTCACGTTTCCATGGTTTAATGCGGTGGTTCGCGCTTTCAGTTTTGAGCGAATGCCGCCATCCATCCACGGTTTCTGGTTACGGTTGGTTTTAATTGTCACAGTGGGTACAACATCTCCTATGCACTTCCTGATGAACTCAGTCACCGCATCAGTGTATACGTCGATATTGTTCTTTGAGGCTACCCGGAACTTATCCAGGCCGCGTGATCAAAACAATTTTGAAGCGTGGATTCCGATTGGTCAGACCAGCGTTGAATAGTCCTTAGCACGGGTACTTCCTGTTTGATTTTCTGCCTATAGGAAGGGAGGAGCAAAATGTAGTCATGGTCAGATTTGCCGAAAGGCTGGCGAGGGAGGGCCTTGTAGGCATCGCGGAAGTTAGAGTAGCAGTGGTCCAGTGTTTTATCAACGAGAGTGCTACAGTCGATATGCTGATAGAATTTAGGGAGCCTTGTTCTCATATTTGCTTTGTTAAAATCCACAGCTACAATAAATTTAGCCTCAGGATATATGGTGTCTAGTTTGCACAAAGTCCAGTGAAGTTCTTTGATGGCCGTCGAGGTTTCGGCTTGAGGTGGGATGTAAACGGCCGTGGCGATGACGGAGGAGAATTCTCTTGGGAGGTAATACGGTTGGCATTTAATTGTGAGGTATTCTAGGTCGGGTGAACAAAATGACTTCCTGTTTGTTCCTAGAATTACACCATGACTCCTTAATCATGAAACACACACTCCCGCCCTTCTGCTTCCTGGAGAGATATTTATTCCTATCTACAGAATCCTGCTGGCTTTACTAACTCCGACAGAGTATCCCGAGAGAGCCATGTTTCCCAGAAACAAAGTATGTTACAGGCGCCGATGTCTCTCTGGAAAGAAATCCTTGCTCTAAGCTCATCAACTTTGTTATCCAAAGACTGAACATTAGCGAGTAATACACTCTGAAGCGGTGGGTGGTGTGCGCTCTTCCTAAGTCGAACCAGCAGGCCGCCTCGAGTGCCTCTCCTCCGCCGGCGATGTTTTTGGTCAGCCTTTGGAATACGTTCTGTTGCTCTGGGGAGAACAAAGGATCAGGGAAGTCGTATTCCTGGTCGTAATGCTGGTAGTTCTGGTGAGTTACCGCCGCTCTAATATCCAATAGTTCTTCCTGGCTGTATGTAATGACACAAAACATTTCCTGAGCAAATAATGTAAAAACAAGTACATAAAAACAAAATACTGCAAAAATTTCTAAGAGCTAGTTGTGATGCTTCCATCTCCGTCGGGCGCCATCTTCCGAGTTGAATGACCGTTCAAAACGTATTTTCACAGTCGGAGCTTCCCAGTTGTCTTGAACTCACTGAAGTCAAGTTTTCGCAGTTCTGAGTTAACAGTTGTTTTGAGCGTGGCACAAATCATGCTTCATGGACAGCACGGCCAATGTTGAATGTTTATCATTTATAACTTGGGAAAGAGACACTTAATCCCAGATCTGGGACCAGACAGCCACTGTCACTGAATCCTTCCAAACCACCATCGTTGAATTTGCCATTTCCAACTTGTTGTGTAATGTTTATGTCCAATGGCTGATGAGCACCGCTACGTTTTATCTATCATTTCTCTTCATTATTTATCTTCATATGACAAGGATTAAAAAGTATTTGCCAGTAGATTGTCAACTTGATTCACGATGACTGCTGGCTAAGATTGTGAAAGTTTGATGTTGACATGATCAGTCCAATCAAAGCGACTGTAGATAACGTGATTTGACATCATTTTATCTGTGGCCAATGACCTTGGATTGGCTTCTAATGTAAATCTATGGCAGCACCCGATGGGCTCTCCGCTTACACTTGGCAGTGACGAAAAGTCCCCATGAGTGACAGAACACTGAGCCAATCACGGCGCAAAGCTCTGTATTTTCTGCTGGCTTGCCCCACCACCCCAGAAAGCACTGAGCTAGGCTGAAACTCCTGTATTTTGGAGCTGCTTTACTCAAGAAAACAAAATGGAGACCATGTTTGTATGCAGCTTTATTAACTAAATAAAAGTGTTTTTGCATTGTTTGCAAACTGATATGTGACACGTTTTAATGCCAAATAACATGCAAAACAGGCAGAGCCCCACCTGCCCTGAATGACAGATCGTCAACTGGTTGGATCTCTACCTAAAGTCTGCCTTTCAGAGGAGAGAAGTACAGCCTCATACAGAGTCACACTGCCATCTAGTGGCACAGTGTATAAACCTACTGAGAAATCATCTCTGCATTGCCTCAACTCACATCTCTGGGCTTTTAGCCCAATTCATCTGTCAGGGCTGTAACTACTTATGAGGACACCGAGGTCCGAACCCAGGTAATCTTTTCTAATTAAAAAAAAATTATAATAATTTAAAAAAATATATATATATATAATATATATATATATATACATACACACACACTACCGGTCAAACGTTTTAGAGCACCTACTCATTCAAGGGTTTTTCTTTATTTTTACTATTTTCTACATTGTAGAATAATAGTGAAGACATCAAAACTATGAAATAACACATATGGAATCATGTAGTAACCAAAAAGTGTTAAACAAATAAAAATATTTTATATTTGAGGTTCTTCAAATAGCTAGCTTTGCACACTCTTGGCATTCTCTCAACCAGCTTCACCTGGAATGCTTTTCCAACAGTCTTGAAGGAGTTCCCACATATGCTGAGCACTTGTTGGCTGCTTTTCCTTCACTCCAACTCATCCAAAACCATCTCAATGGGGTTGAGGTCGGGGGATTGTGGAGGCCAGGTCATCTGATGCAGCACTCCAATCAAATATATACAAACTAGTGTATATATTTTGTACACAATAAAGAAAGCTCAGAATTCTTATATTCTTGATCTGACTGAGTTGTAATCGCGCCTGCCTCTTTGTGAATGAGTGGAATTATGAACAGTGGTTTGTTTATGTTTCGCCTTTTTAACAGCACGTTCACCTCTTGTGGGCAGCAGAGACTTCTATCGCAGTAACGTTTAAGTGCTCTGGTTATTATTACTTAGCTAGAAGGATGAAGTAAGAAGCTAACGTTAAATGGAGCAAAAAATAAGCTTCTAAGTTCTCATAATAACGTTGCTTTACAGAGAGTGGGCTACTGAGACAGACAGTGATGTGGTGCATGCAGGGGGAAGCAGAGGAGATAGAGAGAGAGGTTAGTACAGTAGTTTCCAAACTTGGGGTTGGGGCCCAATGTGGGGTCCCCTGAGAAAATCTGTACTAATCTTATCAAATAAGGTAGGAACTTAATAAAATAAGCTATGTTTCAATATGAACATCTCCACAGGACCCATCTTCCCTCTAGGCCGACATTACAATACAACCACTGTATGTTTCAATATAACATCTCCACAGGACCTGTCTTCCCTCTAGGCCGACATTAAAATACAACCATTGTATGTTTCAATATAACATCTCCACAGGACCCATCTTCCCTCTAGGCCGACATTACAATACAACCACTGTATGTTTCAATATAACATCTCAACAGGACCTATCTTCCCTAAAGGCCGACATTAAAATACAACCACTGTATGTTTCAATATGAACATCTCCACAGGACCCATCTTCCCTAAAGGCCGACATTAAAATACAACCAATACAGTTCTAAAAATGTTATGTTTTTGTTTATATTGGTTGTTCGTCTTATCTCAATCGCCTGCTGGAGTTAATAGTTTAATAACCCATCTTTTTTGTTTTACCACTGCATCACTGATACATCGACAGGTAGAACATTGGGCCAGTAACCGAAACGTCGCTGTTTCGAATCCCCGAGCCGACTACGTTAAAAATCTGTCGGCGCTCTTGAGCAGGGAGGGCACTTAAGTCGCTCTGGATAAGTGTCTGCAAATTTTTTGCTGGGGTCCCTCAAAATTTAGGCAGATAATAACATTACAATTAGCGGGCGGTCAGTGCAAATGTGTTTTTTTTGTTGGCTGAAGGAATTATTGGATTTCCTCACCCAAATATGACCATTTGGTCATAAACCCCTCTATGAATATGGTTTAGATTGTTTAGTAATTGATTACTTTCTGCAAGTTATTCACCTCTAAAACTATTAAGTTAGCCAGATCAGCTAGGTTTGTTTTCCCCCTCGTGTTGGTATTTAGGATTCGAACCATGATGGACATGAGCTCCAGCCCGCCGTCTCTCTGGTCTAAAGGAAGGTGAGATTCAAAGTTCCAACCATTTCAAACATCTAGCTACCTCCCCGCGTTTCCTGGTCTCTGAGATCCAGCGTTTAAAACCACTTTAGACTGCAACTCCCCGCGTTACCTGGTCTCATGTTACATTTGTTACCACGCCTTTTTATGCACTCTGGCCGTAGGGGTTGGTCCGTCAGTCTGACACGCTCTCTAACCTCATTCGGGGCGTAGCTACTTACTGTAAACAGTTTATAGGAGATAGATTCTCTTATACCTCCTATCATCACATCCCTATCTTAACAAAAACAATTTCTTAATTTATTTTATATTATATGCACAACGTATTGGATGGAAACATGACAGATAAGGGGGATATACTTTCCAAGTTAAAGTATTTTGTCCTTACCCTTTTTTAATGGCATCACAAAATAAAAACCAACATGACATTAGTTCTCTATAGCTCCCCACATTCTTATGTTAGAATTGTTGTTCCAGTATCCACTTTTGACCGTGGTATAGTTTCGGCGGGAAAAGCCTGTTAACAAAGAACATTCCTTGGGTTAAATGCTGGAGGGGAGAAGAAAGTCTCCTTCTCCTGCAACGTACAACAGCGTGTGAACTGTCGACCATCCAGCAGCTCTGTGGGTGAGAGAGGGAGGCCTGGTTACTGTCATCCCCCGGCAGTCTGATCTGACCCATTCTGATTCTCACAGGACAGTCATGACACCCATTTTTCTGTATTGCAAACGGTTTAATGCAGACTTTTACTTTCCACAAGAGACTCATGCTTGTTCTTCCAATCTAGCTTTTTGGAAAAATCAGTGGGGTAATGATATCTGGTTATCATATGGCAACAACCACTCTGCAGGTGTAACAGTTTTAAGAGGTGCATTTAAAGGGAAGGTCATCAGTAGTGAGACTCACCACTCTGCAGGTGTAACAGTTTTAGAGGTGCATTTAAAGGGACGGTCATCAGTAGTAAGACTCACCACTCCTGGACGTTGGTTAATTTTAACAGTGAAATTCAACGGTGAAATGTTTTTGTTCGGAAATATCTATTTATCCAACAACAAACAAAACAAAAATATATTATTTCAAAACATGAAAGAAGATTAATAGAGTTATAGGTGTATTTCAGGATATCAAAATTATTTTAGGTGGTTTATCTCTGAATATTGGGAAAAGTGAATTATTTGCGTTGAAAAGATGACTTAAACTCAGTATGTAATATCCCTGTAAAAGATGTGATCAAATATCTTGGTATTAAAGTTAGCGATGATCAGAAAGAAAAGGGCCAACTTAAATAAGAGATTTACCTCCTGGTTATTAAGAGATCTTTCTTTATCTGGATGTGTACTTTTGTCCAAATCTGAAGGTCCAGATGAGTTTATTACCTCCCTTGTCTTGGATGTTCCTCTGTCAGTAACTAAAATGGTTGATACTAAATTATTTAACTTCATATGGAGGAATAAACCTCATTATTTAAGGAAAGCGGTAATATGTAGCCCCCAAAGTGAAGGAGGGTTGAACGCTCTGGATTTTAAAACCTCTAATATAATCTTTAAGATTAAATGGAAACAAAACTATTTAAGAAATAAGGATTGGATTATCATCCCTAATTTAATATTCCAACAGATTGGTGGTGTAGAAGTCTTACTCAAATGCAACTTTGATGTGGGTAAGATCCCTATTAAGCTTGCTAACTTTCATGTACTGTAACGGCATTCCTCCTCCTCTTCATACGAAGAGGTGGAATAGTGATTCGACCAAAATGCAGCGGGTTGTGAATACATAATGATTTATTAAACAAAAAACGACGAAACACGAAATAACACTCTTAGAAATACAAAATAACAAAACGAACTAGACAGACCTAAACTACGAACTTACATGAAACGAAGAACACACGAACAGGAACAGACAAACCGAAACAGTCCCGTGTGGTAACATCTACTGACACGGAAGACAATCACCCACAAACAAACAGTGAGAACAACCTACCTTAATATGACTCTCAATCAGAGGAAACGTCAAACACCTGCCTCTAATTGAGAGCCATACCAGGCAACCCAAAACCAACATAGAAACAGAAAACATAGACTGCCCACCCAAAACTCACGCCCTGACCAATAAACACATACCAAACAACAGAAAACAGGTCAGGAACGTGACATGTACAAACAATTTCCCCAACATAAAATACAAAAACAAGTCTTTGTTTTTCCAGAACTGGTTTGACAACAGCATTATCGGGGTTAAATAATTATTGAATAATGATGGACAACTATATGATTACCCAGAATTCATGGGAACACAATGTTCAATTCAGTCCTGAGGAGTTTCAAATAGTTGTTAGAGCAGTCCCTAAAGGTGCTATTGTTCTTTTAGGAGAATATAACAGTAATCCAACTGTTGAGGATTCTGTAGTCTCAATACAGCTAGAACTGTTCGTTGGAAGCTTCATGAAATGGGTTTCCATGGCCGAGAAGCCGCACACAAGCCTAAGATCACCAGGCGCAATGCCAAGCGTCTAAACGCAGCCTTAAGCATGGACAGGGTCCAGGAGCCAAGATGATTTGGATGGACTCCGTCATTCCTGCATCTTCTATTTCCAAAATATATCAACGTTGTCCATTAAAAGTTATGCCAACAGATCTATGTAAAGAGTTGGTCATTAGAACGAACAGTCCTGATGCTACGTGTCCGTGGGAGGCATTTCTCATACAACTGTGTAACTAATAGACTGTGTAACTAATAGACTGTGTAACTAATAGACTGTGTAACTACTAGACTGTGTAACTACTAGACTGTGTAACTAATAGACTGTGTAACTAATAGACTGTGTAACTAATAGACTGTGTAACTAATAGACTGTGTAACTAATAGACTGTGTAACTAATAGACTGTGTAACTACTAGACTGTGTAACTAATAGACTGTGTAACTAATAGACTGTGTAACTACTAGACTGTGTAACTAATAGACTGTGTAACTAATAGACTGTGTAACTAATAGACTGTGTAACTAATAGACTGTGTAACTACTAGACTGTGTAACTAATAGACTGTGTAACTACTAGACTGTGTAACTAATAGACTGTGTAACTAATAGACTGTGTAACTAATAGACTGTGTAACTAATAGACTGTGTAACTACTAGACTGTGTAACTAATAGACTGTGTAACTAATAGACTGTGTAACTAATAGACTGTGTAACTAATAGACTGTGTAACTACTAGACTGTGTAACTAATAGACTGTGTAACTACTAGACTGTGTAACTAATAGACTGTGTATGAACCTGCAGCAGCCATGTTGGCTGGGGTCATTTTTTGCTGTTCTCCTAATAGCATTGTAGAGTAAATGAGCTTCAACTTTCAAAGAAAATTCTGGGGAACCCCTCCCCCCCACCCTGGGCCCTTCGATATATCTCCGAGCTGTTTCCTAAAACCACCGTTAACGTTGCTCTTGATGGTATGAGGGCCAGATTGGGAATTTAGTCAGGACACCGGGGCTAACACCCCTAATCTTACGATAAGTGCCATGGGCTCTTTACTGACCTCAGAGAGTCAGAACACCTGTTTATCATCCCATCTGAAAGACAGCAGCCTACACAGGGCAGTGTCCCCAATCACTGCCCTGGGGCATTGGATATATTTCTGTAGACCAGAGGAAAGAGTGCCTCCTACTGGCCCTCCAACACCACTACTAGCAGTACCTGGTCTCCCATCCAGAACTAACCCTGCTTAGCTTCAGAAGCTGCCAGCAGTGGGATGCAGGGTGGTCTGCTGCTGGCTTGTAGACTACTGTCTGTAATTTGTCTCAACATATTTCACGATGTTCCCAAATCTGTGAATTTTTATTGAGTAAACGTTAGAATAAGCCACCTCAACATTTGCAGCCGTCGGTGGTAATATCTCGTGAGGAGCCGATCCGTCGGTGGTAATATCTCGTGAGGAGCCGATCCGTCGGTGGTAATATCTCGTGAGGAGCCGATCCGTCGGTGGTAATATCTCGTGAGGAGCCGATCCGTCGGTGGTAATATCTCGTGAGGAGCCGATCCGTCGGTGGTAATATCTCGTGAGGAGCCGATCCGTCGGTGGTAATATCTCGTTAGGAGCCGATCCGTCGGTGGTAATATCTCGTGAGGAGCCGATCCGTCGCTGGTAATATCTCGTGAGGAGCCGATCCGTCGGTGGTAATATCTCGTTAGGAGCCGATCCGTCGGTGGTAATATCTCGTTACATATTTCGGCCGTTGTAGGAAAGATGCATCGTTAAAAAAAACTTGTAAGCCTAAATTCCATCGCTATCGGGAAACCGTGCCCAGATCTCAGTAAACCCAGAACTAAAACCGAGCATAAATTGGTCAGCAGAATCTGTCCACGAGAGATTATAGCCCAATAAAGACACAAATCCAAACATGTTATTATTGTGATGAGTCGTCGTTACATGTTCTGTATCTATGCTGTCATTCATCATTAACATGTCCTACTGTCTGTCCAACATCCTCAGATCCAGAAGAAATCCCAGCATGCTATTATTGTGATGCTTGGTCTTTAACATGTCCCATTGTCTCTCTGTCTGTCCAGCATCCTCAGATCCAGAAGAAATCCCAGTACATCAAGTACCTGTGCTGTGATGATGTCAGAACGCTACACCAGTGGATCAATGGGATACGCATCGCCAAGGTAACGCTACGTTGCCTCAGCAACAACGTAATGAGAGAGAGAGAGTAATGGAAAGCAGAGCCATAGTCTGGGTTCTCAAAAATAACATCTTTGACAGAATACCTCAATGTCCAAACGTGATGTATTCGGCTCTGACTGAAAGCTGTGGGAACATCTGAGAAAGCTGGGCTGTATTCACTTTCAAACAAACAAGCAAGCAGAACAAAACAGGGAGGGACCTATCTGAATTTGTTAAATAGAAACTCTAGTTTTCGTTGCAGAACGTTTTGCGCTTGGAGTAAACTGTTTCCGATACAAACCATTTTGCTACGTTGCAAACCGACTAATGAATACACCCCTCTGTTGACCGACTAATGAATACACCCCTCTGTTGACCGACTAATGAATGCACCCCTGATGTCTGTTGACCGACTAATGAATACACCCCTCTGTTGACCGACTAATGAATACACCCCTGATGTCTGTTGACCGACTAATGAATACACCCCTGATGTCTGTTGACCGACTAATGAATACACCCCTCTGTTGACCGTCTAATGAATACACCCCTGATGTCTGTTGACCGTCTAATGAATACACCCCTGATGTCTGTTGACCGTCTAATGAATGCACCCCTGATGTCTGTTGACCGTCTAATGAATACACCCCTGATGTCTGTTGACCGACTAATGAATACACCTGACCGACTAATGAATACACCTGACCGACTAATGAATACACCTGACCGACTAATGAATACACCTGACCGACTAATGAATACACCCCTGATGTCTGTTGACCGTCTAATGAATACACCCCTGATGTCTGTTGACCGTCTAATGAATACACCCCTGATGTCTGTTGACCGTCTAATGAATACACCCCTGATGTCTGTTGACCGACTAATGAATACACCCCTGATGTCTGTTGACCGACTAATGAATACACCCCTCTGTTGACCGACTAATGAATACACCCCTGATGTCTGTTGACCGACTAATGAATACACCCCTGATGTCTGTTGACCGACTAATGAATACACCCCTGATGTCTGTTGACCGACTAATGAATACACCCCTGATGTCTGTTGACCGTCTAATGAATACACCCCTGATGTCTGTTGACCGACTAATGAATACACCCCTCTGTTGACCGACTAATGAATACACCCCTGATGTCTGTTGACCGTCTAATGAATGCACCCCTGATGTCTGTTGACCGACTAATGAATACACCCCTCTGTTGACCGACTAATGAATGCACCCCTGATGTCTGTTGACCGACTAATGAATACACCCCTCTGTTGACCGACTAATGAATACACCCCTGATGTCTGTTGACCGACTAATGAATACACCCCTCTGTTGACCGACTAATGAATGCACCCCTGATGTCTGTTGACCGACTAATGAATACACCCCTGATGTCTGTTGACCGACTAATGAATACACCCCTGATGTCTGTTGACCGACTAATGAATACACCCCTGATGTCTGTTGACCGACTAATGAATACACCACTGATGTCTGTTGACCGACTAATGAATACACCCCTCTGTTGACCGACTAATGAATACACCCCTGATGTCTGTTGACCGACTAATGAATACACCCCTGATGTCTGTTGACCGACTAATGAATACACCCCTGATGTCTGTTGACCGACTAATGAATACACCCCTCTGTTGACCGACTAATGAATACACCCCTGATGTCTGTTGACCGACTAATGAATACACCCCTGATGTCTGTTGACCGACTAATGAATACACCCCTGATGTCTGTTGACCGACTAATGAATACACCCCTGATGTCTGTTGACCGACTAATGAATACACCCCTCTGTTGACCGACTAATGAATACACCCCTGATGTCTGTTGACCGACTAATGAATACACCCCTGATGTCTGTTGACCGACTAATGAATACACCCCTGATGTCTGTTGACCGACTAATGAATACACCCCTGATGTCTGTTGACCGACTAATGAATACACCCCTGATGTCTGTTGACCGACTAATGAATACACCCCTGATGTCTGTTGACCGACTAATGAATACACCCCTGATGTCTGTTGACCGACTAATGAATGCACCCCTGATGTCTGTTGACCGACTAATGAATACACCCCTGATGTCTGTTGACCGACTAATGAATACACCCCTCTGTTGACCGACTAATGAATACACCCCTGATGTCTGTTGACCGACTAATGAATACACCCCTGATGTCTGTTGACCGACTAATGAATACACCCCTGATGTCTGTTGACCGACTAATGAATACACCCCTCTGTTGACCGACTAATGAATACACCCCTGATGTCTGTTGACCTATGTATCTCTGTGTCTCCAGTATGGGAAGACCCTGTACTATAATGAATACACCCCTCTGTTGACCGACTAATGAATACACCCCTCTGTTGACCTATGTATCTCTGTGTCTCCAGTACGGGAAGACCCTGTACTATAATGAATACACCCTTCTGTTGACCTATGTATCTCTGTGTCTCCAGTATGGGAAGACCCTGTACTATAATGAATACACCCTTCTGTTGACCTATGTATCTCTGTGTCTCCAGTATGGGAAGACCCTGTACTATAATGAATACACCCTTCTGTTGACCTATGTATCTCTGTGTCTCCAGTACGGGAAGACCCTGTACTATAATGAATACACCCCTCTGTTGACCTATGTATCTCTGTGTCTCCAGTACGGGAAGACCCTGTACTATAATGAATACACCCCTCTGTTGACCTATGTATCTCTGTGTCTCCAGTACGGGAAGACCCTGTACTATAATGAATACACCCCTCTGTTGACCTATGTATCTCTGTGTCTCCAGTACGGGAAGACCCTGTACTATAATGAATACACCCCTCTGTTGACCTATGTATCTCTGTGTCTCCAGTACGGGAAGACCCTGTACTATAATGAATACACCCCTCTGTTGACCTATGTATCTCTGTGTCTCCAGTACGGGAAGACCCTGTACTATAATGAATACACCCCTCTGTTGACCTATGTATCTCTGTGTCTCCAGTACGGGAAGACCCTGTACTATAATGAATACACCCCTCTGTTGACCTATGTATCTCTGTGTCTCCAGTACGGGAAGACCCTGTACTATAATGAATACACCCCTCTGTTGACCTATGTATCTCTGTGTCTCCAGTACGGGAAGACCCTGTACTATAATGAATACACCCCTCTGTTGACCTATGTATCTCTGTGTCTCCAGTATGGGAAGACCCTGTACTATAATGAATACACCCCTTCTGTTGACCTATGTATCTCTGTGTCTCCAGTACGGGAAGACCCTGTACTATAATGAATACACCCCTCTGTTGACCTATGTATCTCTGTGTCTCCAGTATGGGAAGACCCTGTACTATAATGAATACACCCCTCTGTTGACCTATGTATCTCTGTGTCTCCAGTACGGGAAGACCCTGTACTATAATGAATACACCCCTCTGTTGACCTATGTATCTCTGTGTCTCCAGTACGGGAAGACCCTGTACTATAATGAATACACCCCTCTGTTGACCTATGTATCTCTGTGTCTCCAGTACGGGAAGACCCTGTACTATAATGAATACACCCCTCTGTTGACCTATGTATCTCTGTGTCTCCAGTATGGGAAGACCCTGTACTATAATGAATACACCCTTCTGTTGACCTATGTATCTCTGTGTCTCCAGTACGGGAAGACCCTGTACTATAATGAATACACCCTTCTGTTGACCTATGTATCTCTGTGTCTCCAGTACGGGAAGACCCTGTACTATAATGAATACACCCCTCTGTTGACCTATGTATCTCTGTGTCTCCAGTACGGGAAGACCCTGTATGTGAACTACCAGGATGCTATGAAGAGGACTGAGGCAGCCTACGACTGGTCCTCTCTCTCTAGCTCCTCTATCAAGTCTGGATCCAGCTCCTCCAGCCTGCCTGGTGAGGGGTGGTGGACAGACACACATCTACAACACAACACACACTCAGCTACAGTATAGCAGGGCTGAGGTCTATTTTTATCTCAATTCAGTCATTTCAGGAAGCACAATTCAGTCATTTCAGGAAGTACAATTCAGTCATTTCAGGAAGTACAATTCAGTCATTTCAGGAAGTACAATTCAGTCATTTCAGGAAGTACAATTCAGTCATTTCAGGAAGCACAATTCAGTCATTTCAGGAAGCACAATTCAGTCATTTCAGGAAGCACAATTCAGTCATTTCAGGAAGTACAATTCAGTCATTTCAGGAAGTACAATTCCGTCATTTCAGGAAGTACAATTCCAGGAATTTCAGGTAACTTCCTATAATGACAGATTGAAATTGATTAGACCCCAACCCTGCAGAGGTTACCCACGTATAGTATTTCTAGTTTAGTATTTATAGTATAGTATTTATAAGATTTGTAGTTGTGGGGCCTCCGAGTGGCGCAGCGGTCTAAGGCACTGCATTGCAGTGTTGCAGCTTCACTACAGCCTGAGGTTCAATCCCAGGCTGTCATTACCGGACGTGACCGGGAGTCCCATGGGGCGCTCTAGCGACTCCTTGTGGCGGTCCCAGGCGCCTGCAGGCTGACCTCAGTGGTCAGTTGAACGGTGTTTCCTCTGACACATTGGTGCGGCTTGGCAGGTCATGACCTTCGCCTCTCCCCAGCCCGTTGGGGAGTTGCAGCGATGAGACAAGATTGTAATCACGAAATTGGGGGAAAAATATTGAAAAAATAAATAATAATATTTGTTCTAGCAATAACTCTTCTCTCTCCGCCCTCTCGCTTTCTTTCTCCTTCCTATCTCCTCGCTCTCCTCTCGCTCCCTCCCTCTCCCTCCCTCCCTCCCTCCCTCCCTCCCTCCTCTCTCTCCCTCCCTCCCTCTCCCTCTCTCCCTCCCTCCCTCCCTCCCTCTCTCCCTCCAGAGTCCCAGTCGACCCACTGCAGTAGTGATAGTGGTGTTGCTGTGTCAGAGAACAACCTGTCAGGCCACAGCCGCTCTCAGAGCCAGGTCAGCTCCATCTTCTCCGAGGCCTGGAAGAGAGGCACCCAGGATGAGGTACCGCCTCCTGCTGACATCCTCACCTTACCCTGTCACCTGTCTCTATTGACCTGCCTCAGTAATCCTCACCTTACCCTGTCACCTGTCTCTATTGACCTGTCTCAGTATTCCTCACCTTACCCTGTCACCTGTCTCTATTGACCTGTCTCAGTATTCCTCACCTTACCCTGTCACCTGTCTCTATTGACCTGTCTCAGTATTCCTCACCTTACCCTGTCACCTGTCTCTATTGACCTGTCTCAGTATTCCTCACCTTACCCTGTCACCTGTCTCTATTGACCTGTCTCAGTATTCCTCACCTTACCCTGTCACCTGTCTCTATTGACCTGCCTCAGTATTCCTCACCTTACCCTGTCACCTGACTCAGTATTCCTCACCTTACCCTGTCACCTGTCTCTATTGACCTGTCTCAGTATTCCTCACCTTACCCTTTGACCTGTCTCAGTATCCTCACCTTACCCTTTGACCTGTCTCAGTATTCCTCACCTTACCCTGTCACCTGACTTCTATTGCCTCAGTTTTACCCCAGGAGTGTGACTGACATTCTGTCATGCCCGATTCCCACTGTAGGGTCAAACCGAGCCAGGCCGAGCCGTACTGGCCTGGTTACACATGCACCATAGTTGCTGGAACCATACAGGGAAAGACCATATCATAGCCAGCACAGTATGGTCCGGGTTGACCCTAGAATGTAAACGGGACAACAGTGCTGTGGTGTCCAGCGTGGACACCGTCATTTCATGGTCCGTTCCAGGGGTGACTGACTGTGTCTGTTGTCTCTCCCCTCCACTGTTCTCCCCAGGAGAGGAAGGTCAACTTTCATACGGTGCCCCTGTGCACTGGAGGGACGGAGGTTTGAGGTTGGGGGGGTTACTTCAGTATACTAACAGAACTGGGTCACCCTTGGTAACGTGCGGTTTAATATGTGGTTAATACTGTTTGGTGACTGTGAGACTCATGACTGTCTGTTTGTCTGACAGCACTGGTGTGTTACTGTGTTACTATGCAGCACTGGTGTGTTACTGTGTTACTATGCAACACTGGTGTGTTACTGTGTTACTATGCAGCACTGGTGTGTTACTGTGTTACTATGCAGCACTGGTGTGTTACTGTGTTACTATGCAGCACTGGTGTGTTACTGTGTTACTATGCAGCACTGGTGTGTTACTGTGTTACTATGCAACACTGGTGTGTTACTGTGTTACTATACAGCAATGGTGTGTTACTGTGTTACTATACAGCACTGGTGTGTTACTGTGTTACTATACAGCACTGGTGTGTTACTGTGTTACTATGCAGCACTGGTGTGTTACTGTGTTACTATGCAGCACTGGTGTGTTACTATACAGCACTGGTGTGTTACTGTGTTACTATGCAACACTGGTGTGTTACTGTGTTACTATGCAGCACTGGTGTGTTACTGTGTTACTATGCAGCACTGGTGTGTTACTGTGTTACTATGCAACACTGGTGTGTTACTGTGTTACTATGCAGCACTGGTGTGTTACTGTGTTACTATGCAGCACTGGTGTGTTACTGTGTTACTATGCAGCACTGGTGTGTTACTGTGTTACTATACAGCACTGGTGTGTTACTGTGTTACTATACAGCACTGGTGTATTACTGTGTTACTATACAGCACTGGTGTGTTACTGTGTTACTATACAGCACTGGTGTGTTACTGTGTTACTATACAGCACTGGTGTGTTACTGTGTTACTATACAGCACTGGTGTGTTACTGTGTTACTATGCAGCACTGGTGTGTTACTGTGTTACTATGCAGCACTGGTGTGTTACTGTGTTACTATGCAGCACTGGTGTGTTACTGTGTTACTATGCAGCACTGGTGTGTTACTGTGTTACTATGCAACACTGGTGTGTTACTGTGTTACTATGCATCACGGGTGTGTTACTGTGTTACTATGCATCACGGGTGTGTTACTGTGTTACTATGCAGCACTGGTGTGTTACTGTGTTAATATGCAGCACTGGTGTGTTACTGTGTTAATATGCAGCACTGGTGTGTTACTGTGTTACTATGCAGCACTGGTGTGTTACTGTGTTACTATGCAGCACTGGTGTGTTACTATGCAGCACTGGTGTGTTACTATGCAGCACTGGTGTGTTACTATGCAGCACTGGTGTGTTACTGTGTTAATATGCAGCACTGGTGTGTTACTGTGTTACTATGCAGCACTGGTGTGTTACTGTGTTACTATGCAGCACTGGTGTGTTACTGTGTTACTATGCAGCACTGGTGTGTTACTGTGTTAATATGCAGCACTGGTGTGTTACTGTGTTAATATGCAGCACTGGTGTGTTACTGTGTGACTATACAGCACTGGTGTGTTACTGTGTTACTATGCATCACTGGTGTGTTACTATGCAGCACTGGTGTGTTACTGTGTTACTATGCATCACTGGTGTGTTACTATGCAGCACTGGTGTGTTACTGTGTTACTATACAACACTGGTGTGTTACTGTGTTACTATACAGCACTGGTGTGTTACTGTGTTACTATACAGCACTGGTGTGTTACTGTGTTACTATGCATCACTGGTGTGTTACTATGCAGCACTGGTGTGTTACTGTGTTACTATGCAGCACTGGTGTGTTACTGTGTTACTATACAGCACTGGTGTGTTACTGTGTTACTATGCAGCACTGGTGTGTTACTGTGTTACTATACAGCACTGGTGTGTTACTGTGTTACTATACAGCACTGGTGTGTTACTGTGTTACTATACAGCACTGGCGTGTTACTGTGTTACTATACAGCACTGGTGTGTTACTGTGTTACTATGCAGCACTGGTGTGTTACTGTGTTACTATACAGCACTGGTGTGTTACTGTGTTACTATACAGCACTGGTGTGTTACTGTGTTACTATGCATCACTGGTGTGTTACTATGCAGCACTGGTGTGTTACTGTGTTACTATGCAGCACTGGTGTGTTACTGTGTTACTATACAGCACTGGTGTGTTACTGTGTTACTATACAGCACTGGTGTGTTACTGTGTTACTATGCATCACTGGTGTGTTACTATGCAGCACTGGTGTGTTACTGTGTTACTATGCAGCACTGGTGTGTTACTGTGTTACTATACAGCACTGGTGTGTTACTGTGTTACTATACAGCACTGGTGTGTTACTGTGTTACTATACAGCACTGGTGTGTTACTGTGTTACTATGCAGCACTGGTGTGTTACTGTGCTACTATGCTGCACTGGTGTGTTACTATGCAGCACTGGTGTGTTACTGTGTTACTATGCAGCACGGGTGTGTTACTGTGTTACTATACAGCACTGGTGTGTTACTGTGTTACTATACAGCACTGGTGTGTTACTGTGTTACTATGCAGCACGGGTGTGTTACTGTGTTACTATGCAGCACGGGTGTGTTACTGTGTTACTATGCAGCACTGGTGTGTTACTGTGTTACTATGCAGCACTGGTGTGTTACTGTGTTACTATACAGCACTGGTGTGTTACTATACAGCACTGGTGTGTTACTGTGTTACTATGCAGCACGGGTGTGTTACTGTGTTACTATGCTGCACGGGTGTGTTACTGTGTTACTATGCAGCACTGGTGTGTTACTGTGTTACTATGCAGCACTGGTGTGTTACTGTGTTACTATACAGCACTGGTGTGTTACTGTGTTACTATGCAGCACTGGTGTGTTACTATGCAGCACTGGTGTGTTACTGTGTTACTATGCAGCACTGGTGTGTTACTGTGTTACTATGCAGCACTGGTGTGTTACTGTGTTACTATACAGCACTGGTGTGTTACTGTGTTACTATGCAGCACTGGTGTGTTACTGTGTTACTATACAGCACTGGTGTGTTACTGTGTGACTACAGCACTGGTGTGTTACTGTGTTACTATACAGCACTGGTGTGTTACTGTGTTACTATGCAGCACTGGTGTGTTACTGTGTTACTATACAGCACTGGTGTGTTACTATGCAGCACTGGTGTGTTACTGTGTTAATATACAGCACTGGTGTGTTACTGTGTTACTATACAGCACTGGTGTGTTACTGTGTTACTACGCAGCACTGGTGTGTTACTGTGTTACTATGCAACACTGGTGTGTTACTGTGTTACTATGCAGCACTGGTGTGTTACTGTGTTACTATACAGCACTGGTGTGTTACTGTGTTACTATACAGCACTGGTGTGTTACTGTGTTACTATACAGCACTGGTATGTTACTGTGTTACTATACAGCACTGGTGTGTTACTGTGTTACTACGCAGCACTGGTGTGTTACTGTGTTACTATGCAGCACTGGCGTGTTACTGTGTTACTATACAGCACTGGTGTGTTACTATACAGCACTGGTGTGTTACTGTGTTACTATGCAGCACTGGTGTGTTACTGTGTTAATATGCAGCACTGGTGTGTTACTGTGTTACTATACAGCACTGGTGTGTTACTGTTTTACTATACAGCACTGGTGTGTTACTGTGTTACTATGCAGCACTGGTGTGTTACTGTGTTACTACACAACACTGGTGTGTTACTGTGTTACTACACAACACTGGTGTGTTACTGTGTTACTATACAGCACTGGTGTGTTACTGTGTTAATATACAGCACTGGTGTGTTACTGTGTTACTATACAGCACTGGTGTGTTACTGTGTTACTATGAAACACTGGTGTGTTACTGTGTTACTATACAGCACTGGTGTGTTACTGTGTTACTATACAGCACTGGTGTGTTACTGTGCAACACTGGTGTGTTACTGTGTTACTATGCAGCACGGGTGTGTTACTGTGTTACTATGCAGCACGGGTGTGTTACTGTGTTACTATGCAACACTGGTGTGTTACTATGCATCACTGGCGTGTTACTGTGTTACTATACAGCACTGGTGTGTTACTGTGTTACTATACAGCACTGGTGTGTTACTGTGTTACTGTGTTACTATACAGCATGGTGTGTTACTGTGTTACTATGCAGCACTGGTGTGTTACTATACAGCACTGGTGTGTTACTGTGTTACTATACAGCACTGGTGTGTTACTGTGTTAATATGCAGCACTGGTGTGTTACTGTGTTACTATACAGCACTGGTGTGTTACTGTTTTACTATACAGCACTGGTGTGTTACTGTGTTACTATGCAGCACTGGTGTGTTACTGTGTTACTATACAGCACTGGTGTGTTACTGTGTTACTATGCATCACTGGCGTGTTACTGTGTTACTATACAGCACTGGTGTGTTACTGTGTTACTATACAGCACTGGTGTGTTACTGTGTTACTGTGTTACTATACAGCATGGTGTGTTACTGTGTTACTATGCAGCACTGGTGTGTTACTATACAGCACTGGTGTGTTACTGTGTTACTATACAGCACTGGTGTGTTACTGTGTTACTATGCAACACTGGTGTGTTACTGTGTTACTGTGTTAATATACAGCACTGGTGTGTTACTGTGTTACTATGCAGCACTGGTGTGTTACTGTGTTACTATACAGCATGGTGTGTTACTGTGTTACTATGCAGCACTGGTGTGTTACTATACAGCACTGGTGTGTTACTGTGTTACTATACAGCACTGGTGTGTTACTGTGTTACTATGCAACACTGGTGTGTTACTGTGTTACTATGCAGCACTGGTGTGTTACTGTGTTACTATGCAGCACTGGTGTGTTACTGTGTTACTATGCAGCACTGGTGTGTTACTGTGTTACTATGCAACACTGGTGTGTTACTGTGTTACTATGCAACACTGGTGTGTTACTGTGTTACTATGCAGCACTGGTGTGTTACTGTGTTACTATGCAGCACTGGTGTGTTACTGTGTTACTATGCAGCACTGGTGTGTTACTGTGTTACTATGCAGCACTGGTGTGTTACTGTGTTACTATACAGCACTGGTGTGTTACTGTGTTACTATGCAGCACTGGTGTGTTACTGTGTTACTATACAGCACTGGTGTGTTACTGTGTTACTATACAGCACTGGTGTGTTACTGTGTTACTATGCAGCACTGGTGTGTTACTGTGTTACTATACAGCACTGGTGTGTTACTGTGTTACTATGCAGCACGGGTGTGTTACTGTGTTACTATGCAGCACTGGTGTGTTACTGTGTTACTATACAGCACTGGTGTGTTACTGTGTTACTATGCAGCACTGGTGTGTTACTGTGTTACTATACAGCACTGGTGTGTTACTGTGTTACTATACAGCACTGGTGTGTTACTGTGTTACTATACAGCACTGGTGTGTTACTGTGTTACTATGCAGCACGGGTGTGTTACTGTGTTACTATGCAGCACTGGTGTGTTACTGTGTTACTATGCAGCACTGGTGTGTTACTGTGTTACTATACAGCACTGGTGTGTTACTGTGTTACTATACAGCACTGGTGTGTTACTGTGTTACTATACAGCACTGGTGTGTTACTGTGTTACTATGCAGCACTGGGTTTTTAATTACTGTGTTACTGTTTGCTGAATGTACAGGTGGTCTGGTGAATGTACAGGTGGTCTGGTGAATGTACAGGTGGTCTGGTGAATGTACAGGTGGTCTGGTGAATGTACAGGTGGTCTGGTGAATGTACAGGTGGTTTGGTGAATGTACAGGTGGTCTGGTGAATGTACAGGTGGTCTGGTGAATGTACAGGTGGTCTGGTGAATGTACAGGTGGTCTGGTGAATGTGCAGGTGGTCTGGTGAATGTACAGGTGGTCTGGTGAATGTACAGGTGGTTTGGTGAATGTACAGGTGGTCTGGTGAATGTACAGGTGGTCTGGTGAATGTACAGGTGGTCTGGTGAATGTACAGGTGGTCTGGTGAATGTACAGGTGGTTTGGTGAATGTACAGGTGGTTTGGTGAATGTACAGGTGGTCTGGTGAATGTACAGGTGGTTTGGTGAATGTACAGGTGGTTTGGTGAATGTACAGGTGGTCTGGTGAATGTACAGGTGGTCTGGTGAATGTACAGGTGGTCTGGTGAATGTACAGGTGGTTTGGTGAATGTACAGGTGGTTTGGTGAATGTACAGGTGGTCTGGTGAATGTACAGGTGGTCTGGTGAATGTACAGGTGGTCTGGTGAATGTACAGGTGGTCTGGTGAATGTACAGGTGGTCTGGTGAATGTACAGGTGGTTTGGTGAATGTACAGGTGGTTTGGTGAATGTACAGGTGGTCTGGTGAATGTACAGGTGGTCTGGTGAATGTACAGGTGGTCTGGTGAATGTACAGGTGGTTTGGTGAATGTACAGGTGGTTTGGTGAATGTACAGGTGGTCTGCTGAATGTTATGCATCAATGCAGTGCTACCAAATAGGACACTAATGTCTTCGTGTTTTACCCCAGTCTGGCACAGTTCAAAATAACAATGTTGGCTTTCTACCATTTTAATAGTAGTCATGTAACCACTTCTGTATTTTATTCTAACTCATATTTTTCTCTCTCGTTTTCTCTCTCACTCTCTCTCTCACTCTCTCTCTCCCTCTCTCTCTCTCTCTCGTTCTCTCTCTCTCGCTCTCTCTCTCGCTCTCTCTCTCGCTCTCTCTCTCTCTCTCTCTAGTTGAGGATGGAGTCAGTGAGCAGACCCTACCCTCTGATGCTGCCCTCCATGCACCAGTCAGCCCCCGCATCCCGAACCAGCTACACCAGTGTCTCCCCCGAATCCTCCCACTCTCCCCCCGACCCTCCCCCTCCTCCTCCTCCACCTCCCCCTCTCCCCAACCCCCCTCACCAGGCTGCCCCCACCCTGTTCGTTAAGTACAGCACCATCGCCCGCCTGCAGGGTGGCGCCAACCAGGCTGCTAATCATTACAATGCCCAACCAATGGGGCAGCAGGAAGGCCCTCCGGCCCCGCCCCTCCAGTCTGTCAAACCCAACTACAACACGCTCCCATTGGCTCCCACTAACTACAACCCTCCTCCTCCTCCTCCCCCCTGTTCCATGCCTTCTCCAGGCTCTGCCATGGCCTCTCTGAGGCTTGGCCCCCCCAGCCCTGTTCCTCAGTTCATCCCCCCTCCTCCCCCCCAGGCCCAAACCCCGCCCCCCCCTCCGCCCCCAGAGGAGGACCACCAGTGCCCCCCTCTCAGTAACACCGGGTTGCAGCAGTTTCTGGCCCAAAAGTTCCCCAGTATGAACTACAACTTCTCCGACCTGGATGGCCAACCTGAGTCCCCTCCTCCCCCTCCTGCCCTCTCCCCCCCCATGTCACCCCCTGCACCTCCCAGAACCTTCTCTGGTGTCTTCCCACCTCAGACGGCTCCTAAGACCTTTGGTCCAGGGATCCCCCTGTCCCCAGTCTCACCCTCCCCTCCTTCTGGTCCAATGAAAAAACAGCAAAGCTTCTCGACGGGCCATTCGCCCAATCAGCCGCCTCCCACCATGCCCAAACAGCACAGCTTCTCCTCTAAGACCCTCCCTCTGTCCGCCCCAATCTCCCCGACCCCCTCCCTGGTCAAACAGATAGTCAACCAGTTCCCAGGAGCCCCCCTGGCCCCGCAGTCCCCCCCGGCGGTCAAGGCTAAACCAAGATGGCAGCCAGGGGGTCAGATCCCGCCCCAGTCCCCTGAATTCCCCCCTCCTCCCCCTGAGGACAGCCTGGACTTCCCCCCTCCTCCCCACTCCGCCCCCACCCCTGCTCCTCCTCCTCTCTCCCCTTCCAAGATGGGCTCCCCCATTAAGAAGTCTCCCTCCACCTCCTCCACCGGCTCCTTTGGGAAGAGAGGGCCTCCTCCCACCCCCCAGCGTGCCTCCTCCATCAAGTCTAACTCAGGGGAGTACCAGGAAGAGGCCCAGAGGCAGCCTAAGAAGGTGGAGTCTCTGGTCAGTAAGTTTGCCCAGCCTGGCCTCGGCTCCTGCAACTCCTCTGGATCTCCTGCTAAGGACTTGGGGCCTCCTGCTCCTCCTAAACCAGGCAAGCTGAACCTGTCAGCCCTCCCTCTAGTCCTCCAGGGTCTGCAGACAGGGCAGCACCGCCAGCCCAGTGGAGACTTCCCCTCTCCTCCTTCAGAGCTCGATTACTTCCCCCCCCCTCCTCCCGACTCTGAGCTGCTCCCCCCGCCCCCCCTCCTCTCTGAGCTCCACCCGGGGGCCCCCAGGGTCGCAGTCGTCAACCCCCAGCCGCAGTCCACGCCCATCGCCCACCCCGTCAGCCAATCATCATGGAAGACCCAGTCTCTGAAGAAGACTCCGCCTCCGACACTGCACAGGCTGTCCCGGAGCCACACGGTCCAGGACCCCTTACCCTTGTCCCCCCCGCCCTTCAGCTGCCCCCTTCCCCCCACCCTTCCTGGGGGGCCTAAGGGTGGTACCCTCTCCTCGGTCCAACCCAACTTCCTGGAGGACCTGAACCGGACCTTGAAGAGGAAGTCTATCTCACGTCATGGCTCCCTCACGCGTCACGGTTCCACCCGGTTGGAACCCGTCTCAATGGACGACATGGCCCTCCCCCCTCCTCCCCCTCCGGACCAACAGAGGGGTGGGCAGGGCGGGAGCCACGGGTACATGTCCTCAGGCTATGCAACGTTACGGCGGGGGCCGCGCCCTGCCCCGCCCAAACGGGACCAAAGCACCAAACTGACGGGAGAGTGGTAGCTAGGAGGTAGCAGATAGTGGTGGTAGCAGGGGGTGGATAGTGGTGGTAGCTAGGGGGAAGAGGAGGACTAGGGCTGAGCTACCCATGCTATAGACCCATCAAGGCTACAGGCTACAGACTGACTACAGGCTATAGACCCATCAAGGCTACAGGCTACAGACTGACTACAGCCTATAGACCCATCAAAGCTACAGTCTACAGACTGACTACAGGCTATAGACCCATCAAGACTACAGTCTACAGACTGACTACAGCCTATAGACCCATCAAGACTACAGGCTACAGACTGACTACAGCCTATAGACCCATCAAGACTACAGACTACAGACTGACTACAGCCTATAGACCCATCAAGGCTACAGACTGACTACAGCCTATAGACCCATCAAGACTACAGTCTACAGACTGACTACAGCCTATAGACCCATCAAGACTACAGCCTATAGACCCATCAAGACTACAGACTACAGACTGACTACAGCCTATAGACCCATCAAGACTACAGACTGACTACAGCCTATAGACCCATCAAGGCTACAGACTGACTACAGCCTATAGACCCATCAAGACTACAGACTGACTACAGCCTATAGACCCATCAAGACTACAGGCTACAGACTGACTACAGCCTATAGACCCATCAAGGCTACAGTCTACAGACTGACTACAGCCTATAGACCCATCAAAGCTACAGACTGACTACAGCCTATAGACCCATCAAGACTACAGACTGACTACAGCCTATAGACCCATCAAGACTACAGGCTACAGACAGCCTATAGACCCATCAAGACTACAGACTACAGACTGACTACAGCCTATAGACCCATCAAGACTACAGACTGACTACAGCCTATAGACCCATCAAGACTAAAGACTACAGACTGACTACAGCCTATAGACCCATCAAGACTACAGACTGACTACAGCCTATAGACCCATCAAGACTACAGACTGACTACAGCCTATAGACCCATCAAGACTACAGACTACAGACTGACTACAGCCTATAGACCCATCAAGACTACAGACTGACTACAGCCTATAGACCCATCAAGACTACAGACTGACTACAGCCTATAGACCCATCAAGACTACAGACTGACTACAGCCTATAGACCCATCAAGACTACAGACTGACTACAGCCTATAGACCCATCAAGACTACAGACTGACTACAGCCTATAGACCCATCAAGACTACAGACTGACTACAGCCTATAGACCCATCAAGGCTACAGACTGACTACAGCCTATAGACTCATCAAGACTACAGACTGACTACAGCCTATAGACCCATCAAGGCTACAGACTGACTACAGCCTATAGACCCATCAAGACTACAGACTGACTACAGCCTATAGACCCATCAAGGCTACAGACTGACTACAGCCTATAGACCCATCAAGACTACAGACTGACTACATCCTATAGACCCATCAAGACTACAGGCTACAGACTGACTACAGCCTATAGACCCATCAAGGCTACAGTCTACAGACTGACTACAGCCTATAGACCCATCAAAGCTACAGACTGACTACAGCCTATAGACCCATCAAGACTACAGACTGACTACAGCCTATAGACCCATCAAGCTACAGATGATATGGAGCCCACAGGCCTCTCTCCCCCACGCCACGGTCGTATTCACGAGACACCAAACGGAAGAAAAAGGACCGAAACTGGGACTGAGGGACTACCTGAACTTGTCCAATAAGAAACTATTTTTTCGTTGCAAAAACGTTTCATTACGGTGAACACTAATGAATACAACCCTGAACTCAGCCGGTCTCCTCTCCTCTCATGCCACACAGACAGGACTGAGCCAGAAGAAGAATCTTGTTCCTTGTAATCCCAGATTGTTATTCCTTACTCTGTCTACATTATAATAACTGTAAAGAGAGCATGCCAATCCACCTATCAAGCTTTTCCACATGTTTGTGCCGCTTTGCATTGAAATCTAACAAGAATTTAGCTGCAATATAAACAGGTACTGTTTTGGGGTTTGGGAGGGACTTCATGTGGGGAGGGGGGGGGTAACTTTAGTGTTTTTCTATCAGATGATTTAATACCTGGAAGATATTATTATTTTAAAGTTCTGTTTTTAAAGCGTAGTGAGTGGATATGAACTGTGAGTAGTGGAGACCATGGCTCTGCTCCAGGGTGTTACGTGCGGCAGGGTCAGCTTCAGCAAGTCACATGTAATGCCCTGGTCCAGAGCTAGTGTAGAGACAGACAGGTGTGTACAGGAGCAGTATATAGGGAGGATCCTTGGTGTAGTTGGATATGGGACAGACACTAGTGTAGTTGGATATGGGACAGACACTAGTGTAGTTGGATATGGGACAGACACTGGTGTAGTTGGATATGGGACAGACAGACAGACACTGGTGTAGTTGGATATGGGACAGACAGACAGACACTGGTGTAGTTGGATATGGGACAGACAGACAGACACTGGTGTAGTTGGATATGGGACAGACAGACAGACACTAGTGTAGTTGGATATGGGACAGACACCAGGCTAACACCCCCCCATGTGGTTGTGTCTGAAATGGCCGCCTATTCCCTTTCGTAGTGCAGAGGGCCCATAGGGCTCTGGTCAAAAGTAGTGCACTATATTGGGAATAGCTTTCTGTTTCAGACACAGCCTGTTTCTGTCCATCTGTCTGTCTGTAGAGTATGCAGATTGTTAATTCTATTACAGATGTTTTGCAAAAAGGTTAAAAGTCCCTGTACAACTGTTAGATGATTGGCTTATGTTTTAATGATCCTCTCAGATGGTCATGGCTTTGATTGGACAAGATTAAACGGTGCACAATGAAGGTCAAGCTCTACGATTGGCTGTTATGTTGATGGGGGCGGGTCTAACCTGCTCTGTCTCTTTTGGCCACATTAGCTGTCCGTCTGTCTGTATATACAGCTCCTGTCTCTAAAGGGCCTCCTTTGGCCCTGCAGACAGACAGAAAGGAAGTACACTAAACTACAGGAAGTGCTAGGACAGCCAGGTCACATGACAGAAAAGATTCTAGAATGAAGTGAATGTTCTAGAAGCATCTCTAGACCAGACCAGATAGCCATGTAGCTCCTGACTGGGACGTACGGAAAGCCGTTTGGGTCACAGTGTGTCAAAAACAAAAATACACTTTTAATTTGACACGTCAAATGACACAGTTCCATTTATAGAATGTTGTATGTGCAAGACAAGCTCACTAGTCTTGACGTTTTTCTTGCGCTGTATCCAATGATTTATGAAAACTTGCTCGGTAGGTCGATGTCCTTATTGAGGTTTTTTTTACAGACGTGTTTAATACGTTTTATGTTCACACTTTATTCAAATATTTATGAAATGCATATTGTTATATTTGGTAGCACTTTTTAATTTTTTTCCCCTCGACTCCAACCCCTTTGGATGCGTGGAACGAATGGGCTAGGTGTACACAAGGGTGCAATTTTTTTTTAAAACTCACAAAAGCTCTGACGAAGGCCGATACGTCAAGCTTATTAAAGAGCAGTGTACAGGTTTCTTCTTTTCTCTCATGTGTAAGACAAACCTCGCCACTATGGTCAGTCAGCACTGTTGAAGCTATAAAAAAATACATTTAAAAAAAAGACTGCAAACAAGCACAGACTCCGGCCAAGGTGTGTTTAAAACACAGCATTGGTAAATAACCCATTATTTGTTTGACCAAATGTTAAAACATCTGAATTAAGATCGGGATCAAACATGTTAGCTATGTAGTACAATATTCTCCCATGTAACCATTCCAGAGGCAAGGGAGAAAGGATGCTGCTGCCAGCCAGCCAGCCTGCCAGCCAGCCAGCCAGCCAGCCAGCCAGCCTGGCAGCTAGCCTGCCAGCCAGCCAGCCATATCCCAAGCAGTCACACCTGATTCATCCTAGCTAGTCAATATACTGAATAATCAAGCGTTTTGTCAACATTGATGACAGTTTTGGATTTTTGGAACTTCACTTGATAAAATAACTAGTTCGCTAGCAGGATAACAAACTAAACAAGCTAGCCAGCTAGTACCTAGCCCACAAGCTAACGTTATAGTTAAGCAGCTAGCTAGCTTTATCTGGCTAGTGTGGCTTGACCGGACCGGGGTCCGACCAAAATACGTCTTAGGGGTATTTTAGATGATAAGATGGATAGTAAGTTACCATAGTTACCATAGCTACTGAAACAAATGATGTTGTTTTGGGGGGGAAAACATCCATCAATCAGCTAGCTTTGTTTCTGACCAGTACTTTCCCAGAGCGAACTAACTAGGTCTGCTTCACGTGGCAGGTCTGCTTTATGTGGCAGGTGTGCGAGACAACACTTTACCAGCATCATGACATATGTATCGGTGAATATATCGCTGTGACATATGCAATACGAGTGGTAGGGTAATTAACCTCTCTGGTACCAGTGGACGGTAGCGTCCCATCTCGACAACAGCCAGTGAAATTGCAGGGCGCCAAATTCAAAACAACAGAAATCCCAGAATAAAAATTCCTCAAACATACAAGTATTTTCCACCATTTTAAAGATACATTTCTTGTAAATCCAACCACAGTGTCCGATTTCAAAAAGGCTTTCCTGCGAAAGCACACCATGCGATTATGTTAGGTCAGCACCTAGTCACAGAAAGCCATACAGCCATTTTTCCAGCCAAAGAGAGGAGTCACAAAAAGCAGAAATAGAGATCAAATTAATCACTTACCTTTGATCTTCATCTGGTGGCACTCCCAGGTCTCCATGTTAGACAATAAATGTTTGTTTTGTTCGATAATGTCCCTCTTTATGTGCGCAAACATCCTTTTTGTTCGATAATGTCCCTCTTTATGACCAAAACCTCCATTTTGCGCGTTTTGTCCAGTAATCCAGTAATAAAAGGCGTGCATTAATTCCAAACAAAAAGTACAAAAAAAGTACAATAAAAGTTAGTAGAAAAATGCCAAACGATGTTTAAAATCAATCCTCAGGTTGTTTTTGTCATAAATAATCAATAATATTTCAACCGGACAAAAGCTTCGTCAATAGGAAAGGAGAAACAAGAAAGGCACGTTCCCGATCAGATGCATGGCTGATGAATGGAAATTTCCACTGGCCGCTGATTGAAAGTGCTGTATCTCCCTCATTTTTCAGAGTAAAAGCCTGAAACAATGCCTAAAGACTGGCCACATGTCGAGGAAGGCAAGGAGCTCGTGAACTGGGTCCTAAGTCTTTGTATGGTGGATAGGCTTTCAATGGAAAAACAGCCTTTCAAAATAATAGTACTTCCTGGTTGGATTTTCCTCGGGTTTTCGCCTGCTATATCAGTTCTGTTATACTCACAGACATTATTTTAACAGTTTTGGAAACTTTAGAGTGTTTTCTATCCAAATCTACTAATTATATGCATATCCTATCTTCTGGGCCTGAGTAGCAGGCAGTTTAATTTGTGCACGCTTTTCATCCAAAATTCCGAATGCTGCCCCCTACCCTAGTGAAGTTAATTTTTATTAACTACTTTTTAAAAATTATGAACGTTCAATTATTATGTGACTTGCAGTCATATTCAGGTCCCGATTGGTCAACAAGTAGTGTTATTTGACTTATACGTCTTTTTTTTGACACGCAGTGATCCAAACGGCATTCCATTTGACACGCAGTGACCCAAACGGCATTCCATTTGACACGCGGTGACCCAAACGGCATTCCATTTGACACGCAATGACCCAAACGGCATTCCATTTGACACGCAGTGACCCAAACGGCATTCCATTTGACACGCGGTGACCCAAACGGCATTCCATTTGACACGCAATGACCCAAACGGCATTCCATTTGACACGCAATGACCCAAACGGCATTCCATTTGACACGCGGTGACCCAAACGGCATTCCATTTGACACGCGGTGACCCAAACGGCATTCCATTTGACACGCAATGACCCAAACGGCATTCCATTTGACACGCGGTGACCCAAACGGCATTCCATTTGACACGCGGTGACCCAAACGGCATTCCATTTGACACGCAGTGACCCAAACGGCATTCCATTTGACACGCGGTGACCCAAACGGCATTCCATTTGACACGCGGTGACCCAAACGGCATTCCATTTGACACGCGGTGACCCAAACGGCATTCCATTTGACACGCAATGACCCAAACGGCATTCCATTTGACACGCGGTGATCAAACGGCATTCCATTTGACACGCGGTGACCCAAACGGCATTCCATTTGACACGCAATGACCCAAACGGCATTCCATTTGACACGCGGTGACCCAAACGGCATTCCATTTGACACGCAGTGACCCAAACGGCATTCCATTTGACACGCAATGACCCAAACGGCATTCCATTTGACACGCGGTGACCCAAACGGCATTCCATTTGACACGCAGTGACCCAAACGGCATTCCATTTGACACGCAGTGACCCAAACGGCATTCCATTTGACACGCAGTGACCCAAACGGCATTCCATTTGACACGCAATGACCCAAACGGCATTCCATTTGACACGCGGTGACCCAAACGGCATTCCATTTGACACGCGGTGACCCAAACGGCATTCCATTTGACACGCGGTGATCAAACGGCATTCCATTTGACACGCAGTGACCCAAACGGCATTCCATTTGACACGCAGTGATCAAACGGCATTCCATTTGACACGCGGTGACCCAAACGGCATTCCATTTGACACGCAGTGACCCAAACGGCATTCCATTTGACACGCAGTGATCAAACGGCATTCCATTTGACACGCAGTGACCCAAACGGCATTCCATTTGACACGCAGTGACCCAAACGGCATTCCATTTGACACGCAGTGATCAAACGGCATTCCATTTGACACGCAGTGACCCAAACGGCATTCCATTTGACACGCGGTGACCCAAACGGCATTCCATTTGACACGCGGTGATCAAACGGCATTCCATTTGACACGCAGTGACCCAAACGGCATTCCATTTGACACGCAGTGATCAAACGGCATTCCATTTGACACGCAATGACCCAAACGGCATTCCATTTGACACGCGGTGACCCAAACGGCATTCCATTTGACACGCGGTGACCCAAACGGCATTCCATTTGACACGCGGTGACCCAAACGGCATTCCATTTGACACGCGGTGACCCAAACGGCATTCCATTTGACACGCCGTGATCAAACGGCATTCCATTTGACACGCGGTGACCCAAACGGCATTCCATTTGACACGCAATGACCCAAACGGCATTCCATTTGACACGCGGTGACCCAAACGGCATTCCATTTGACACGCAATGACCCAAACGGCATTCCATTTGACACGCGGTGACCCAAACGGCATTCCATTTGACACGCGGTGACCCAAACGGCATTCCATTTGACACGCGGTGACCCAAACGGCATTCCATTTGACACGCGGTGACCCAAACGGCATTCCATTTGACACGCGGTGACCCAAACGGCATTCCATTTGACACGCGGTGACCCAAACGGCATTCCATTTGACACGCTGTGACCCAAACGGCATTCCATTTGACACGCGGTGACCCAAACGGCATTCCATTTGACACGCGGTGACCCAAACGGCATTCCATTTGACACGCGGTGACCCAAACGGCATTCCATTTGACACGCAATGACCCAAACGGCATTCCATTTGACACGCAGTGACCCAAACGGCATTCCATTTGACACGCGGTGACCCAAACGGCATTCCATTTGACACGCAGTGACCCAAACGGCATTCCATTTGACAAGCAGTGACCCAAACGGCATTCCATTTGACAAGCAGTGACCCAAACGGCATTCCATTTGACACGCGGTGACCCAAACGGCATTCCATTTGACACGCAGTGACCCAAACGGCATTCCATTTGACACGCAGTGACCCAAACGGCATTCCATTTGACAAGCAGTGACCCAAACGGCATTCCATTTGACACGCAGTGACCCAAACGGCATTCCATTTGACACGCGGTGACCCAAACGGCATTCCATTTGACACGCGGTGACCCAAACGGCATTCCATTTGACACGCAGTGACCCAAACGGCATTCCATTTGACAAGCAGTGACCCAAACGCCATTCCATTTGACAAGCAGTGACCCAAACGGCATTCCATTTGACACGCGGTGACCCAAACGGCATTCCATTTGACACGCGGTGACCCAAACGGCATTCCATTTGACACGCGGTGACCCAAACGGCATTCCATTTGACACGCAGTGACCCAAACGGCATTCCATTTGACAAGCAGTGACCCAAACGGCATTCCATTTGACACGCGGTGACCCAAACGGCATTCCATTTGACACGCGGTGACCCAAACGGCATTCCATTTGACACGCGGTGACCCAAACGGCATTCCATTTGACACGCGGTGACCCAAACGGCATTCCATTTGACACGCACATTGTTGTTTCACACTAATGCCTTCTCTTTTAATGTCATTAGGTCCCAAATTGCACCCTATTCCATATGTAGTGCACTGTTTTTGCACGGACCGCGGCCCATATGCCCTGTGAGCGTCCTGTTCCAGGGGATTGTTATTGTACATCAAGCTGCCTCGATACAGAAACAAGAGATTGGCTCCAGCTCCTATGGCCCTTTCTGGCTCTGACCAGGTGGGAATGGAATATCGTGTCCAGTGTTTCATTTATAAATCGGGAGTTGCTGGAACAAAAAGTGAGCTTGAGAGAGAGGGGTGTGACCTGAGGTACCGAGAACAAAAAGTTACTCAAAAAAAGCATTGCATGCAGGTCACATTTGTGTAGTGGCATAGAGCAGAGGAACTTACAGAAGTTGCACACATGGAAAAACATTTTTAGTAGCCTTTGGGTGCAGGAACTGCCTCTTATAAACGCATTTCATGCAATTGTCATTTTACCAGACTGGAGACTTTGGCATACTTTTTTTTTGATGATGCTTTCAAAAGAACTGAGAACTCGGAGCTGGCAAATCTCCGACTTCCAACTTCATTGTGTTCAAAACAACTGGGAAATTGGGGGGAAATGAGTTTTGAACGGTCATCCGACTGGGGAACGGTCATCCGACTGGGGAACAGTCATCCGACTGGGGAACAGTCATCCGACTGGGGAACAGTCATCCAACTGGGGAACAGTCATCCGACTGGGGAACAGTCATCCGACTGGGGAACAGACATCCAAACAGACATCCGACTGGGGAACAGTCATCCAACTGGGGAACTCTGACCTCTTTCTCGAGCTCTAACTTTCCGACCTGAAGATCACTGACGTCATGATTCAATCTAGTTTTGATTCCATCTAGTTATGATTCAATCTAGTTATGATTCCATCTAGTTATGATTCAATCTTAGTTTTTTTCCCCCAGAGTTCCCAGTTGTTCTGAAACCACCATAATACCGCACAGTGTTGTCTTGAATCCACCAATAGCCCCGGCCTAGGTGTGGACACACAGTGTTGTCTTGAATCCACCAATAGCCCCGGCCTAGGTGTGGACACACAGTGTTGTCTTGAATCCACCAATAGCCCCGGCCTAGGTGTGGACACACAGTGTTGTCTTGAATCCACCAATAGCCCCGGCCTAGGTGTGGACACACAGTGTTGTCTTGAATCCACCAATAGCCCCGGCCTAGGTGTGTGGACACACAGTGTTGTCTTGAATCCACCAATAGCCCCGGCCTAGGTGTGTGGAGACACAGTGTTGTCTTGAATCCACCAATAGCCCCGGCCTAGGTGTGTGGAGGCACAGTGTTGTCTTGAATCCACCAATAGCCCCGGCCTAGGTGTGTGGAGGCACAGTGTTGTCTTGAATCCACCAATAGCCCCGGCCTAGGTGTGTGGAGGCACAGTGTTGTCTTGAATCCACCAATAGCCCCGGCCTAGGTGTGTGGACACACAGTGTTGTCTTGAATCCACCAATAGCCCCGGCCTAGTTGTGTGGACACACAGTGTTGTCTTGAATCCACCAATAGCCCCGGCCTAGGTGTGGACACACAGTGTTGTCTTGAATCCACCAATAGCCCCGGCCTAGGTGTGTGGACACACAGTGTTGTCTTGAATCCACCAATAGCCCCGGCCTAGGTGTGTGGAGACACAGTGTTGTCTTGAATCCACCAATAGCCCCGGCCTAGGTGTGTGGAGACACAGTGTTGTCTTGAATCGACCAATAGCCCCGGCCTAGGTGTGTGGACACACAGTGTTGTCTTGAATCCACCAATAGCCCCGGCCTAGGTGTGGAGACACAGTGTTGTCTTATCCACCAATAGCCCCGGCCTAGGTGTGGAGACAGTGTTGTCTTATCCACCAATAGCCCCGGCCTAGGTGTGTGGAGACACAGTGTTGTCTTGAATCGACCAATAGCCCCGGCCTAGGTGTGTGGAGACACAGTGTTGTCTTATCCACCAATAGCCCCGGCCTAGGTGTGTGGAGACACAGTGTTGTCTTGAATCCACCAATAGCCCCGGCCTAGGTGTGTGGAGACACAGTGTTGTCTTGAATCCACCAATAGCCCCGGCCTAGGTGTGTGGAGACACAGTGTTGTCTTGAATCCACCAATAGCCCCGGCCTAGGTGTGGACACACAGTGTTGTCTTGAATCCACCAATAGCCCCGGCCTAGGTGTGTGGAGGCACAGTGTTGTCTTGAATCCACCAATAGCCCCGGCCTAGGTGTGGACACACAGTGTTGTCTTGAATCCACCAATAGCCCCGGCCTAGGTGTGTGGACACACAGTGTTGTCTTGAATCCACCAATAGCCCCAGCCTAGGTGTGGACACACAGTGTTGTCTTGAATCCATCAATAGCTAGGTGTGTGGACACACAGTGTTGTCTTGAATCCACCAATAGCTAGGTGTGTGGACACACAGTGTTGTCTTGAATCCATCAATAGCTAGGTGTGTGGAGACACAGTGTTGTCTTGAATCCATCAATAGCTAGGTGTGTGGACACACAGTGTTGTCTTGAATCCACCAATAGCTAGGTGTGTGGACACACAGTGTTGTCTTGAATCCATCAATAGCTAGGTGTGTGGACACACAGTGTTGTCTTGAATCCACCAATAGCTAGGTGTGTGGAGACACAGTGTTGTCTTGAATCCATCAATAGCTAGGTGTGTGGACACACAGTGTTGTCTTGAATCCACCAATAGCTAGGTGTGTGGACACACAGTGTTGTCTTGAATCCACCAATAGCTAGGTGTGTGGAGACACAGTGTTGTCTTGAATCCATCAATAGCTAGGTGTGTGGACACACAGTGTTGGCTACAATATGAGGAAGAAAGTATAGTCCTAAAAATGCTTTCCTATTTCACTGACTCACCCCCCATGATGCACAGCTCACTGCTGATGGCTTCTGGGCTCGTGCCAAACGTCTCTCTCTCTCGTTTTAAAACAATATTTGGAAGTTGATCTAATATGTTGGTTGATTAAAGCAGACAGATTATAGTCTTCTCTTTTCAGCAGGAGCCATTTGCTTTCCAACCAGTGTTTTTCCACGGGCGTAGACTATTTCAAATATTGCGAAAGGCCAGTTTTGTTCACTGATAGATTTGCGTTCCCGACTGTAGGCTATGCCTTGTTATTGGGGGTTATCACCCGTTATCAATAACACGCTGGGGGTTCTTTTCCGTATTCTTTTGGAACTGCACTGTCGGTTAGGGGCTCGTAAGTAAAGCATTTCACTGTAAGGTCTACACCTGTTGCATTCGGCGCATGTGACTAATACAATTTGATTTGATTTGGGGGCAACTCAAATTAACTTTAAAAAAAAAATTCATGCCACGAGAGGTACCGTATTCGGCCAAATAGGTGCCAGAACAAAATCGTCCGGATCCTGTTCTGGCAGAATCTGTCTCAAATGAAGCACTGATTGGACCCGTTGGGAACCGACTGGTTTTTACATTCTCAGTAGTAAGAAGAGGCTGTAGCATGAACTAAGACCACATCTGGTGATCTGTCTGTCTGTGTACCTGTCTGTCTGTGTGTTGTTTGGTTAAAACCAGGCATGCCCATTGGTTTATCTAGTAAGTCAGTACCTAGAAATTATGTATGCTGCACAACGTGAACGTGTGTACTACATCATACACAACGTTGTGTAGAGTGGAAGGTGAACGTGTGTACTACATCATACACAACGGTGTGTAGAGTGGAAGGTGAACGTGTGTACTACATCATACACAACGTTGTGTAGAGTGGAAGGTGAACGTGTGTACTACATCATACACAACGGTGTGTAGAGTGGAAGGTGAACGTGTGTACTACATCATACACAACGTTGTGTAGAGTGGAAGGTGAACGTGTGTACTACATCATACACAACGTTGTGTAGAGTGGAAGGTGAACATGTGTACTACATCATACACAACGTTGTGTAGAGTGGAAGGTGAACGTGTGTACTACATCATACACAACGTTGTGTAGAGTGGAAGGTGAACATGTGTACTACATCATACACAACGGTGTGTAGAGTGGAAGGTAAACATGTGTACTACATCATACACAACGGTGTGTAGAGTGGAAGGTAAACATGTGTACTACATCATACACAACGTTGTGTAGAGTGGAAGGTAAACATGTGTACCTCATCATACACAACGGTGTGTAGAGTGGAAGGTAAACATGTGTACTACATCATACACAACGGTGTGTAGAGTGGAAGGTAAACATGTGTACTACATCATACACAACGGTGTGTAGAGTGGAAGGTAAACATGTGTACTACATCATACACAACGGTGTGTAGAGTGGAAGGTAAACATGTGTACCTCATCATACACAACGGTGTGTAGAGTGGAAGGTAAACATGTGTACTACATCATACACAACGGTGTGTAGAGTGGAAGGTAAACATGTGTACCTCATCATACACAGCGTTGTGTAGAGTGGAAGGTAAACATGTGTACCTCATCATACACAACGTTGTGTAGAGTGGAAGGTAAACATGTGTACTACATCATACACAGCGTTGTGTAGAGTGGAAGGTAAACGTGTACCTCATCATACACAGCGTTGTGTAGAGTGGAAGGTAAACATGTGTACTACATAATCATACCGCTGCCTTTTACGTCTGTCAACAGGAAGTGACATCAGCAGCATTTAAACAGTTCTGTCCTTAATTTCAGGTCAAGAACAACAAGATAAATGGTGAAAAACAACCTAAACATGATTAACTGAAGGTCAAAGGAGCTCTATAAAGTCAACAACATTCTTAGATACGTTGCTGTAACGGGGAAAATTAAAACCTAAAATGCATTTAAACTGAATAAAAATGTGCAAATGATACCTCTGCATATCTCAGTGTCTGACCGAGTGTTTCTGTTAAACTTGCATTGTATTTCTTTCGATGAGGCTATGATGGGGAGAGCTGTGTGTATTGTGAAGTGTGTGTGTGTGTGTGTAGATCACTTAGTGGGAGTCAGGGTGGCCTGCACTACATTCCACTGTGCTGACAGAGGGTCCGGCTCTCCATCTGACATTGGCTCCTGTGTGTCACCTGACCTCTTATTGGAGTTGTGATTGGCTCCTGACTGAGCCTGGATTTACAGTGCATTCGGAAAATATTCAGACCCCTTCACTTTTTTCCAAATGTTGTTACGTTACAGCCTTGTTCTAAAATGGATTAAATTGTTACCCTACAATGGTACCCTAAATGTTACCCTACAATGGTACCCTAAATGTTACCCTACAATGGTACCCTAAATGTTACCCGACAAAGCAACATCAGGTTCATAGAAATGGTTGCAAATGTATAATACAAAAATTAAAATATTACATTTACGTAAGTATTCAGACCCTTTACTTTGTTGAAACACCTTTGGCAGCGATTACAGTCTCAAGTCTTCTTGGGTATGACGCTACAAGCTTGGCACACCTGTATTTGGGGAGTTTCTCCCGTTCTTCTCTGCAGATCCTATCAAGCTCTGTCAGGTTGGATGGGGAGTGTCACTGCACACCTATTTTCAGGTCTCTTCAGAGATGTTCGATCGGCTTCAAGTCCGGGGTCTGACTGGGCCACTGAAGGACATTCAGAGATTTGTTCAAGAAGCCAGTCCTGCATTATCTTGGCTGTGTGCTTAGGGTCATTGTCCTGTTGGAAGGTGAACCTTCGCCCCAGTCTGAGGTCCTGAGCACTCTGGAGCAGGTTTTCACCAAGGATCTCTCTGCACTTTGCTCTGTTTATCTTTCTCTCGATCCTGACTTGGGTTGCAAAGGGTTGGAAAGTTTACTGAAATTTTCCATGGGAAATTAAGCCTGGACATTTTGCTGAAATTCATCAAAAAAAGGTTAGCTTATAGCAGTGAACCTTTTTGTGGGATACACATAAGGCAATTCTAGGTCTTTGGGCATATTTTGGTTAAACTATCCTCAATTCAATGGAATTGCAACCCTCTGCATGTACAGTGCACTCTTCCATCACATGTACAGCTGATTCTCAAGATCTTGCACACTGATGAGATGCTATTGAGCCCACACTACTACACTGTCTGAGCCAAGGACTACATGCTTTCTGGTGAGTTTTATTACAATACTGGGCGGGGTGAATATATTTTATATGACATACATGATTTTTTGTTTAATAGTAAATAATTGCCTACAGCAAAGTGTGTTAATCATTTCTAACTTGTTAACAATTTCTGCTAGTTAGTTTTTGCTATCATGTGGGTTTTAGCTTGCTTGAGGAGTGTTAATTCACCTGTTTCCATACATGTATAAAATAAAATAATCGATAGGATAAGCTCTTTCTCCCTCCTCTCTTCTCCCTCCTCTCTCCTCTCTCTCTTTCTCTCTCCTCTCTCTTTCTCCCTCCTCTCTCTCCTCTCTCTCTTTCTCCCTCCTCTCTCTCTTTCTCCCTCCTCTCTTCTCATTCCTTTCTCATAATTCCTCCATCTTTTGTTGATCTGTGGGAGCAGAACATCTAGATCATCATAACAAATGACTTTTCACTCTGTGGAGTCTATGAATAAACTGACAACATTGCTGTCTGTCAAGTGTACTGCATCATACGAGAGCATGTTTTCAAAGTGTCATTTGTTCTATTATCAAACTATCTGATTAATTTAGGCCAATAATAAATAGTTTACAGATCAAATGCAATTTATTGATTATATAAACAAATTTGTGCACGAGAAATAATATTTTTGTGGGTATGGTACATTTCTGGGATTATTTATTTCAGCAACACTTTACATGTTTTGTTCAGTGTACATTTATTCAACGCAAAGCCTGAATACCAACTACTGAGAAGTGCGAAGGAAAGGCGGATATTTCCTGAGTCTGAATCGGGCCTATATAGAGTAATGTTTCTTCTCATCTATTTAAAAAATAAAATAAAATCTCTTTCAACCTCCCCCCACCCCCCCCCCCCCCCCAACTCGTGTTTAGAATATTAATCCAAGTAGAACTCGGGTGGCGCAGTGGTCTAGAGCACTGCATCGCAGTGCTAGCTGCGCCACCAGAGTCTCTGGGTTCACGCCCAGGCTCTGCCGCAGCCGGCCGGGACCGGGAGGTCCGTGGGGCGACGCACAATTGGCTTAGCGTCGTCCGGGTCCGGGTTAGGGAGGGTTTGGCCGGTAGGGATATGTGGATATTGTAAAGTGTAAAGTGGATATTGTAAGTGGTTGTTCCACTGGATATCATAAGGTGAATGCACCAATTTGTAAGTCGCTCTGGATAAGAGCGTCTGCTAAATGACTTAAATGTAAATGTAATGTAACTCAACTCCTTAAAATAATCTCTTCAAATAAATTCTGTAGTATACCTAGTCCTTAATATTTAATGTTGACTTGTTCAAATCAATAAACATCCAGTTCAGTCTGTTTTCAGGGCTGCGTATGTGTGTTAGAGCTTTATAATGTTATATATAACCGTCCACAGACAGATATTCCTTTATAATGTTATATATAACCGTCCACAGACAGATATTCCTTTATAATGTTATATATAACCGTCCACAGACAGATATTCCTTTATAATGTTATATATAACCGTCCACAGACAGATATTCCTTTATAATGTTATATATAACCGTCCACAGACAGATATTCCTTTATAATGTTATATATAACCGTCCACAGACAGATATTCCTTTATAATGTTATATATAACCGTCCACAGACAGATATTCCTTTATAATGTTATATATAACCGTCCACAGACAGATATTCCTTTATAATGTTATATATAACCGTCCACAGACAGATATTCCTTTATAATGTTATATATAACCGTCCACAGTCCACAGACAGATATTCCTTTATAATGTTATATATAACCGTCCACAGTCAGCCTGACAGATATTCCTTTATAATGTTATATATAACCGTCCACAGACAGATATTCCTTTATAATGTTATATATAACCGTCCACAGACAGATATTCCTTTATAATGTTATATATAACCGTCCACAGACAGATATTCCTTTATAATGTTATATATAACCGTCCACAGACAGATATTCCTTTATAATGTTATATATAACCGTCCACAGTCAGATATTCCTTTATAATGTTATATATAACCGTCCACAGTCAGATATTCCTTTATAATGTTATATATAACCGTCCACAGTCAGATATTCCTTTATAATGTTATATATAACCGTCCACAGTCAGATATTCCTTTATAATGTTATATATAACCGTCCACAGTCAGATATTCCTTTATAATGTTATATATAACCGTCCACAGTCAGATATTCCTTTATAATGTTATATATAACCGTCCACAGACAGATATTCCTTTATAATGTTATATATAACCGTCCACAGTCAGCCTGACAGATATTCCTTTATAATGTTATATATAACCGTCCACAGACAGATATTCCTTTATAATGTTATATATAACCGTCCACAGACAGATATTCCTTTATAATGTTATATATAACCGTCCACAGTCAGATATTCCTTTATAATGTTATATATAACCGTCCACAGACAGATATTCCTTTATAATGTTATATATAACCGTCCACAGACATATTCCTTTATAATGTTATATATAACCGTCCACAGTCAGATATTCCTTTATAATGTTATATATAACCGTCCACAGTCAGATATTCCTTTATAATGTTATATATAACCGTCCACAGTCAGATATTCCTTTATAATGTTATATATAACCGTCCACAGACAGATATTCCTTTATAATGTTATATATAACCGTCCACAGTCAGCCTGACAGATATTCCTTTATAATGTTATATATAACCGTCCACAGACAGATATTCCTTTATAATGTTATATATAACCGTCCACAGACAGCCAGACAGATATTCCTTTATAATGTTATATATAACCGTCCACAGACAGATATTCCTTTATAATGTTATATATAACCGTCCACAGACAGATATTCCTTTATAATGTTATATATAACCGTCCACAGACAGATATTCCTTTATAATGTTATATATAACCGTCCACAGTCAGATATTCCTTTATAATGTTATATATAACCGTCCACAGTCAGATATTCCTTTATAATGTTATATATAACCGTCCACAGTCAGATATTCCTTTATAATGTTATATATAACCGTCCACAGACAGATATTCCTTTATAATGTTATATATAACCGTCCACAGACAGATATTCCTTTATAATGTTATATATAACCGTCCACAGACAGATATTCCTTTATAATGTTATATATAACCGTCCACAGTCAGATATTCCTTTATAATGTTATATATAACCGTCCACAGTCAGATATTCCTTTATAATGTTATATATAACCGTCCACAGACAGATATTCCTTTGTTATATATAACCGTCCACAGACAGATATTCCTTTATAATGTTATATATAACCGTCCACAGTCAGCCTGACAGATATTCCTTTATAATGTTATATATAACCGTCCACAGACAGATATTCCTTTATAATGTTATATATAACCGTCCACAGACAGATATTCCTTTATAATGTTATATATAACCGTCCACAGTCAGCCTGACAGATATTCCATTATAATGTTATATATAACTGTCCACAGACAGATATTCCTTTATAATGTTATATATAACCGTCCACAGTCAGCCTGACAGATATTCCTTTATAATGTTATATACACTGCTCAAAAAAATAAAGGGAACACTTAAACAACACAATGTAACTCCAAGTCAATCACACTTCTATGAAATCAAACTGTCCACTTAGGAAGCAACACTGATTGACAATAAATTTCACATGCTGTTGTGCAAATGGAATAGACAAAAGGTGGAAATTATAGGCAATTAGCAAGACACCCCCAAAAAAGGAGTGATTCTGCAGGTGGTGACCACAGACCACTTCTCAGTTCCTATGCTTCCTGGCTGATGGTTTGGTCACTTTTGAATGCTGGCGGTGCTCTCACTCTAGTGGTAGCATGAGACGGAGTCTACAACCCACACAAGTGGCTCAGGTAGTGCAGTTCATCCAGGATGGCACATCAATACGAGCTGTGGCAAAAAAGTTTGCTGTGTCTGTCAGCGTAGTGTCCAGAGCATGGAGGCGCTACCAGGAGACAGGCCAGTACATCAGGAGACGTGGAGGAGGCCGTAGGAGGGCAACAACCCAGCAGCCGGACCGCTACCTCCGCCTTTGTGTAAGGAGGTGCACTGCCAGAGCCCTGCAAAATGACCTCCAGCAGGCCACAAATGTGCATGTGTCAGCATATGGTCTCACAAGGGGTCTGAGGATCTCATCTCGGTACCTAATGGCAGTCAGGCTACCTCTGGCGAGCACATGGAGGGCTGTGCGGCCCCACAAAGAAATGCCACCCCACACCATGACTGACCCACCGCCAAACCGGTCATGCTGGAGGATGTTGCAGGCAGCAGAACGTTCTCCACGGCGTCTCCAGACTCTGTCACGTCTGTCACATGTGCTCATGTGCTCAGTGTGAACCTGCTTTCATCTGTGAAGAGCACAGGGCGCCAGTGGCGAATTTGCCAATCTTGGTGTTCTCTGGCAAATGCCAAACGTCCTACACGGTGCTGGGCTGTGAGCACAACCCCCACCTGTGGACGTCGGGCTCTCATTACACCCTCATGGAGTCTGTTTCTGACCGTTTGAGCAGACACATGCACATTTGTGGCCTGCTGGAGGTCATTTTGCAGGGCTCTGGCAGTGCACCTCCTCCTATATTTAAATCAAACAATGACTAGGAGGTTAAAGTGCAGACGGCCAGCTGTATTTTCATCCATATTGGGAGAACAGTATAGAAATTACAGCGCTTTATGGACATAGTGTCCCCCCATTTTAGGGGAGAAAAAAATAAATAATGGGACAAATTCACGTGTATTAAAATAGTAAAAAGTTTAGTATTTGGTCCCATGTTTCTAGCACGCAATGGCTACATCAAGCTTGTTACTCTACAGTACATTTGTTGGATACATTTTCTGTTTGTTTTGGTTGCGTTTCAGATTATTTTGTGGCAAATAGAAATGAATGGTAAATAATGTATTGTCATTGGAGTCACTTTGATTGTGAATATTAAAATGTTTCTAAACATTTCTACATGAATGTGGAAACATGATTACAGATAATTGTGAATAATGATGAGTGAGAAAATTATAGACATCATTGTGAGTTCTGTCTTTGCAGACTCCTCAGGTCTCAGTGTGAGCGTTTTTGGAACCGGTCTATGGACTTGGGCCACCGTGGTCAGTAGCGTTTTGTTTGGTTTACCACAGTTCCCTTTGGGTTTGAGCCGTAGGCTAACGAGCAGAGTGCACATTTACAGTATCAAGATTACCACAGTTCCCTGTGGGCTGCCGTGGCAACGCAAGAGTACACCGTTTCCACAGTATTCCTGTGGGTTTGAGCAGTGGGCTGTCGTGGTTCATTGACTCTGGTCACCATAGGTGTTCTGTTGTTTTGAACCGGCGGTTTCCTTGTACGTAATTCTGACATTTCACCAAGTAAGTGTTGTTCTAGAGACTTGGGCTGCTGTGGCAGCGTGTTAAACACCTCTACATCGGTCGTTGTCTCCCCATATCCTAGTGGGTTCTAGAGACTTGGGCTGCTGTGGCAGCGTGTTAAACACCTCTACATCGGTCGTTGTCTCCCCATATCCTAGTGGGTTCTAGAGACTTGGGCTGCTGTGGCAGCGTGTTAAACACCCCTACATCGGTCGTTGTCTCCCCATATCCTAGTGGGTTCTAGAGACTTGGGCTGCTGTGGCAGCGTGTTAAACACCTCTACATCGGTCGTTGTCTCCCCATATCCTAGTGGGTTCTAGAGACTTGGGCTGCTGTGGCAGCGTGTTAAACACCTCTACATCGGTCGTTGTCTCCCCATATCCTAGTGGGTTCTAGAGACTTGGGCTGCTGTGGCAGCATGTTAAACACCTCTACATCGGTCGTTGTCTCCCCATATCCTAGTGGGTTCTAGAGACTTGGGCTGCTGTGGCAGCGTGTTAAACACCCCTACATCGGTCGTTGTCTCCCCATATCCTAGTGGGTTCTAGAGACTTGGGCTGCTGTGGCAGCGTGTTAAACACCTCTACATCGGTCGTTGTCTCCCCATATCCTAGTGGGTTCTAGAGACTTGGGCTGCTGTGGCAGCATGTTAAACACCTCTACATCGGTCGTTGTCTCCCCATATCCTAGTGGGTTCTAGAGACTTGGGCTGCTGTGGCAGCATGTTAAACACCCCTACATCGGTCGTTGTCTCCCCATATCCTAGTGGGTTCTAGAGACTTGGGCTGCTGTGGCAGCGTGTTAAACACCTCTACATCGGTCGTTGTCTCCCCATATCCTAGTGGGTTCTAGAGACTTGGGCTGCTGTGGCAGCGTGTTAAACACCTCTACATCGGTCGTTGTCTCCCCATATCCTAGTGGGTTCTAGAGACTTGGGCTGCTGTGGCAGCATGTTAAACACCCCTACATCGGTCGTTGTCTCCCCATATCCTAGTGGGTTCTAGAGACTTGGGCTGCTGTGGCAGCGTGTTAAACACCTCTACATCGGTCGTTGTCTCCCCATATCCTAGTGGGTTCTAGAGACTTGGGCTGCTGTGGCAGCATGTTAAACACCTCTACATCGGTCGTTGTCTCCCCATATCCTAGTGGGTTCTAGAGACTTGGGCTGCTGTGGCAGCATGTTAAACACCTCTACATCGGTCGTTGTCTCCCCATATCCTAGTGGGTTCTAGAGACTTGGGCTGCTGTGGCAGCATGTTAAACACCTCTACATCGGTCGTTGTCTCCCCATATCCTAGTGGGTTCTAGAGACTTGGGCTGCTGTGGCAGCGTGTTAAACACCCCTACATCGGTCGTTGTCTCCCCATATCCTAGTGGGTTCTAGAGACTTGGGCTGCTGTGGCAGCATGTTAAACACCCCTACATCGGTCGTTGTCTCCCCATATCCTAGTGGGTTCTAGAGACTTGGGCTGCTGTGGCAGCGTGTTAAACACCCCTACATCGGTCGTTGTCTCCCCATATCCTAGTGGGTTCTAGAGACTTGGGCTGCTGTGGCAGCGTGTTAAACACCTCTACATCGGTCGTTGTCTCCCCATATCCTAGTGGGTTCTAGAGACTTGGGCTGCTGTGGCAGCGTGTTAAACACCCCTACATCGGTCGTTGTCTCCCCATATCCTAGTGGGTTCTAGAGACTTGGGCTGCTGTGGCAGCGTGTTAAACACCCCTACATCGGTCGTTGTCTCCCCATATCCTAGTGGGTTCTAGAGACTTGGGCTGCTGTGGCAGCATGTTAAACACCCCTACATCGGTCGTTGTCTCCCCATATCCTAGTGGGTTCTAGAGACTTGGGCTGCTGTGGCAGCGTGTTAAACACCCCTACATCGGTCGTTGTCTCCCCATATCCTAGTGGGTTCTAGAGACTTGGGCTGCTGTGGCAGCATGTTAAACACCCCTACATCGGTCGTTGTCTCCCCATATCCTAGTGGGTTCTAGAGACTTGGGCTGCTGTGGCAGCGTGTTAAACACCCCTACATCGGTCGTTGTCTCCCCATATCCTAGTGGGTTCTAGAGACTTGGGCTGCTGTGGCAGCGTGTTAAACACCTCTACATCGGTCGTTGTCTCCCCATATCCTAGTGGGTTCTAGAGACTTGGGCTGCTGTGGCAGCGTGTTAAACACCTCTACATCGGTCGTTGTCTCCCCATATCCTAGTGGGTTCTAGAGACTTGGGCTGCTGTGGCAGCGTGTTAAACACCTCTACATCGGTCGTTGTCTCCCCATATCCTAGTGGGTTCTAGAGACTTGGGCTGCTGTGGCAGCATGTTAAACACCCCTACATCGGTCGTTGTCTCCCCATATCCTAGTGGGTTCTAGAGACTTGGGCTGCTGTGGCAGCATGTTAAACACCTCTACATCGGTCGTTGTCTCCCCATATCCTAGTGGGTTCTAGAGACTTGGGCTGCTGTGGCAGCGTGTTAAACACCCCTACATCGGTCGTTGTCTCCCCATATCCTAGTGGGTTCTAGAGACTTGGGCTGCTGTGGCAGCGTGTTAAACACCTCTACATCGGTCGTTGTCTCCCCATATCCTAGTGGGTTCTAGAGACTTGGGCTGCTGTGGCAGCGTGTTAAACACCCCTACATCGGTCGTTGTCTCCCCATATCCTAGTGGGTTCTAGAGACTTGGGCTGCTGTGGCAGCATGTTAAACACCCCTACATCGGTCGTTGTCTCCCCATATCCTAGTGGGTTCTAGAGACTTGGGCTGCTGTGGCAGCGTGTTAAACACCCCTACATCGGTCGTTGTCTCCCCATATCCTAGTGGGTTCTAGAGACTTGGGCTGCTGTGGCAGCATGTTAAACACCTCTACATCGGTCGTTGTCTCCCCATATCCTAGTGGGTTCTAGAGACTTGGGCTGCTGTGGCAGCGTGTTAAACACCCCTACATCGGTCGTTGTCTCCCCATATCCTAGTGGGTTCTAGAGACTTGGGCTGCTGTGGCAGCGTGTTAAACACCCCTACATCGGTCGTTGTCTCCCCATATCCTAGTGGGTTCTAGAGACTTGGGCTGCTGTGGCAGCGTGTTAAACACCCCTACATCGGTCGTTGTCTCCCCATATCCTAGTGGGTTCTAGAGACTTGGGCTGCTGTGGCAGCGTGTTAAACACCCCTACATCGGTCGTTGTCTCCCCATATCCTAGTGGGTTCTAGAGACTTGGGCTGCTGTGGCAGCGTGTTAAACACCCCTACATCGGTCGTTGTCTCCCCATATCCTAGTGGGTTCTAGAGACTTGGGCTGCTGTGGCAGCGTGTTAAACACCCCTACATCGGTCGTTGTCTCCCCATATCCTAGTGGGTTCTAGAGACTTGGGCTGCTGTGGCAGCGTGTTAAACACCCCTACATCGGTCGTTGTCTCCCCATATCCTAGTGGGTTCTAGAGACTTGGGCTGCTGTGGCAGCGTGTTAAACACCTCTACATCGGTCGTTGTCTCCCCATATCCTAGTGGGTTCTAGAGACTTGGGCTGCTGTGGCAGCGTGTTAAACACCCCTACATCGGTCGTTGTCTCCCCATATCCTAGTGGGTTCTAGAGACTTGGGCTGCTGTGGCAGCGTGTTAAACACCTCTACATCGGTCGTTGTCTCCCCATATCCTAGTGGGTTCTAGAGACTTGGGCTGCTGTGGCAGCATGTTAAACACCTCTACATCGGTCGTTGTCTCCCCATATCCTAGTGGGTTCTAGAGACTTGGGCTGCTGTGGCAGCGTGTTAAACACCCCTACATCGGTCGTTGTCTCCCCATATCCTAGTGGGTTCTAGAGACTTGGGCTGCTGTGGCAGCGTGTTAAACACCTCTACATCGGTCGTTGTCTCCCCATATCCTAGTGGGTTCTAGAGACTTGGGCTGCTGTGGCAGCGTGTTAAACACCCCTACATCGGTCGTTGTCTCCCCATATCCTAGTGGGTTCTAGAGACTTGGGCTGCTGTGGCAGCGTGTTAAACACCTCTACATCGGTCGTTGTCTCCCCATATCCTAGTGGGTTCTAGAGACTTGGGCTGCTGTGGCAGCGTGTTAAACACCTCTACATCGGTCGTTGTCTCCCCATATCCTAGTGGGTTCTAGAGACTTGGGCTGCTGTGGCAGCGTGTTAAACACCTCTACATCGGTCGTTGTCTCCCCATATCCTAGTGGGTTCTAGAGACTTGGGCTGCTGTGGCAGCGTGTTAAACACCTCTACATCGGTCGTTGTCTCCCCATATCCTAGTGGGTTCTAGAGACTTGGGCTGCTGTGGCAGCGTGTTAAACACCCCTACATCGGTCGTTGTCTCCCCATATCCTAGTGGGTTCTAGAGACTTGGGCTGCTGTGGCAGCATGTTAAACACCCCTACATCGGTCGTTGTCTCCCCATATCCTAGTGGGTTCTAGAGACTTGGGCTGCTGTGGCAGCATGTTAAACACCTCTACATCGGTCGTTGTCTCCCCATATCCTAGTGGGTTCTAGAGACTTGGGCTGCTGTGGCAGCATGTTAAACACCTCTACATCGGTCGTTGTCTCCCCATATCCTAGTGGGTTCTAGAGACTTGGGCTGCTGTGGCAGCGTGTTAAACACCTCTACATCGGTCGTTGTCTCCCCATATCCTAGTGGGTTCTAGAGACTTGGGCTGCTGTGGCAGCGTGTTAAACACCTCTACATCGGTCGTTGTCTCCCCATATCCTAGTGGGTTCTAGAGACTTGGGCTGCTGTGGCAGCGTGTTAAACACCTCTACATCGGTCGTTGTCTCCCCATATCCTAGTGGGTTCTAGAGACTTGGGCTGCTGTGGCAGCATGTTAAACACCCCTACATCGGTCGTTGTCTCCCCATATCCTAGTGGGTTCTAGAGACTTGGGCTGCTGTGGCAGCATGTTAAACACCTCTACATCGGTCGTTGTCTCCCCATATCCTAGTGGGTTCTAGAGACTTGGGCTGCTGTGGCAGCGTGTTAAACACCTCTACATCGGTCGTTGTCTCCCCATATCCTAGTGGGTTCTAGAGACTTGGGCTGCTGTGGCAGCGTGTTAAACACCTCTACATCGGTCGTTGTCTCCCCATATCCTAGTGGGTTCTAGAGACTTGGGCTGCTGTGGCAGCATGTTAAACACCCCTACATCGGTCGTTGTCTCCCCATATCCTAGTGGGTTCTAGAGACTTGGGCTGCTGTGGCAGCATGTTAAACACCTCTACATCGGTCGTTGTCTCCCCATATCCTAGTGGGTTCTAGAGACTTGGGCTGCTGTGGCAGCATGTTAAACACCTCTACATCGGTCGTTGTCTCCCCATATCCTAGTGTTGTTCTAGAGACTTGGGCTGCTGTGGCAGCGTGTTAAACACCTCTACATCGGTCGTTGTCTCCCCATATCCTAGTGGGTTCTAGAGACTTGGGCTGCTGTGGCAGCGTGTTAAACACCCCTACATCGGTCGTTGTCTCCCCATATCCTAGTGGGTTCTAGAGACTTGGGCTGCTGTGGCAGCGTGTTAAACACCTCTACATCGGTCGTTGTCTCCCCATATCCTAGTGGGTTCTAGAGACTTGGGCTGCTGTGGCAGCATGTTAAACACCTCTACATCGGTCGTTGTCTCCCCATATCCTAGTGGGTTCTAGAGACTTGGGCTGCTGTGGCAGCATGTTAAACACCTCTACATCGGTCGTTGTCTCCCCATATCCTAGTGGGTTCTAGAGACTTGGGCTGCTGTGGCAGCATGTTAAACACCTCTACATCGGTCGTTGTCTCCCCATATCCTAGTGGGTTCTAGAGACTTGGGCTGCTGTGGCAGCGTGTTAAACACCTCTACATCGGTCGTTGTCTCCCCATATCCTAGTGGGTTCTAGAGACTTGGGCTGCTGTGGCAGCGTGTTAAACACCTCTACATCGGTCGTTGTCTCCCCATATCCTAGTGGGTTCTAGAGACTTGGGCTGCTGTGGCAGCATGTTAAACACCCCTACATCGGTCGTTGTCTCCCCATATCCTAGTGGGTTCTAGAGACTTGGGCTGCTGTGGCAGCATGTTAAACACCTCTACATCGGTCGTTGTCTCCCCATATCCTAGTGGGTTCTAGAGACTTGGGCTGCTGTGGCAGCATGTTAAACACCCCTACATCGGTCGTTGTCTCCCCATATCCTAGTGGGTTCTAGAGACTTGGGCTGCTGTGGCAGCGTGTTAAACACCCCTACATCGGTCGTTGTCTCCCCATATCCTAGTGGGTTCTAGAGACTTGGGCTGCTGTGGCAGCGTGTTAAACACCTCTACATCGGTCGTTGTCTCCCCATATCCTAGTGGGTTCTAGAGACTTGGGCTGCTGTGGCAGCATGTTAAACACCTCTACATCGGTCGTTGTCTCCCCATATCCTAGTGGGTTCTAGAGACTTGGGCTGCTGTGGCAGCATGTTAAACACCTCTACATCGGTCGTTGTCTCCCCATATCCTAGTGGGTTCTAGAGACTTGGGCTGCTGTGGCAGCATGTTAAACACCCCTACATCGGTCGTTGTCTCCCCATATCCTAGTGGGTTCTAGAGACTTGGGCTGCTGTGGCAGCATGTTAAACACCCCTACATCGGTCGTTGTCTCCCCATATCCTAGTGGGTTCTAGAGACTTGGGCTGCTGTGGCAGCGTGTTAAACACCCCTACATCGGTCGTTGTCTCCCCATATCCTAGTGGGTTCTAGAGACTTGGGCTGCTGTGGCAGCGTGTTAAACACCTCTACATCGGTCGTTGTCTCCCCATATCCTAGTGGGTTCTAGAGACTTGGGCTGCTGTGGCAGCGTGTTAAACACCCCTACATCGGTCGTTGTCTCCCCATATCCTAGTGGGTTCTAGAGACTTGGGCTGCTGTGGCAGCATGTTAAACACCTCTACATCGGTCGTTGTCTCCCCATATCCTAGTGGGTTCTAGAGACTTGGGCTGCTGTGGCAGCGTGTTAAACACCTCTACATCGGTCGTTGTCTCCCCATATCCTAGTGGGTTCTAGAGACTTGGGCTGCTGTGGCAGCGTGTTAAACACCCCTACATCGGTCGTTGTCTCCCCATATCCTAGTGGGTTCTAGAGACTTGGGCTGCTGTGGCAGCGTGTTAAACACCTCTACATCGGTCGTTGTCTCCCCATATCCTAGTGGGTTCTAGAGACTTGGGCTGCTGTGGCAGCGTGTTAAACACCTCTACATCGGTTGTTGTCTCCCCATATCCTAGTGGGTTCTAGAGACTTGGGCTGCTGTGGCAGCGTGTTAAACACCTCTACATCGGTCGTTGTCTCCCCATATCCTAGTGGGTTCTAGAGACTTGGGCTGCTGTGGCAGCGTGTTAAACACCTCTACATCGGTCGTTGTCTCCCCATATCCTAGTGGGTTCTAGAGACTTGGGCTGCTGTGGCAGCGTGTTAAACACCCCTACATCGGTCGTTGTCTCCCCATATCCTAGTGGGTTCTAGAGACTTGGGCTGCTGTGGCAGCGTGTTAAACACCTCTACATCGGTCGTTGTCTCCCCATATCCTAGTGGGTTCTAGAGACTTGGGCTGCTGTGGCAGCATGTTAAACACCTCTACATCGGTCGTTGTCTCCCCATATCCTAGTGGGTTCTAGAGACTTGGGCTGCTGTGGCAGCGTGTTAAACACCTCTACATCGGTCGTTGTCTCCCCATATCCTAGTGGGTTCTAGAGACTTGGGCTGCTGTGGCAGCGTGTTAAACACCCCTACATCGGTCGTTGTCTCCCCATATCCTAGTGGGTTCTAGAGACTTGGGCTGCTGTGGCAGCGTGTTAAACACCTCTACATCGGTCGTTGTCTCCCCATATCCTAGTGGGTTCTAGAGACTTGGGCTGCTGTGGCAGCGTGTTAAACACCCCTACATCGGTCGTTGTCTCCCCATATCCTAGTGGGTTCTAGAGACTTGGGCTGCTGTGGCAGCGTGTTAAACACCCCTACATCGGTCGTTGTCTCCCCATATCCTAGTGGGTTCTAGAGACTTGGGCTGCTGTGGCAGCATGTTAAACACCCCTACATCGGTCGTTGTCTCCCCATATCCTAGTGGGTTCTAGAGACTTGGGCTGCTGTGGCAGCGTGTTAAACACCCCTACATCGGTCGTTGTCTCCCCATATCCTAGTGGGTTCTAGAGACTTGGGCTGCTGTGGCAGCGTGTTAAACACCTCTACATCGGTCGTTGTCTCCCCATATCCTAGTGGGTTCTAGAGACTTGGGCTGCTGTGGCAGCGTGTTAAACACCTCTACATCGGTCGTTGTCTCCCCATATCCTAGTGGGTTCTAGAGACTTGGGCTGCTGTGGCAGCATGTTAAACACCTCTACATCGGTCGTTGTCTCCCCATATCCTAGTGGGTTCTAGAGACTTGGGCTGCTGTGGCAGCGTGTTAAACACCTCTACATCGGTCGTTGTCTCCCCATATCCTAGTGGGTTCTAGAGACTTGGGCTGCTGTGGCAGCGTGTTAAACACCTCTACATCGGTCGTTGTCTCCCCATATCCTAGTGGGTTCTAGAGACTTGGGCTGCTGTGGCAGCGTGTTAAACACCCCTACATCGGTCGTTGTCTCCCCATATCCTAGTGGGTTCTAGAGACTTGGGCTGCTGTGGCAGCGTGTTAAACACCTCTACATCGGTCGTTGTCTCCCCATATCCTAGTGGGTTCTAGAGACTTGGGCTGCTGTGGCAGCGTGTTAAACACCCCTACATCGGTCGTTGTCTCCCCATATCCTAGTGGGTTCTAGAGACTTGGGCTGCTGTGGCAGCGTGTTAAACACCCCTACATCGGTCGTTGTCTCCCCATATCCTAGTGGGTTCTAGAGACTTGGGCTGCTGTGGCAGCGTGTTAAACACCCCTACATCGGTCGTTGTCTCCCCATATCCTAGTGGGTTCTAGAGACTTGGGCTGCTGTGGCAGCGTGTTAAACACCCCTACATCGGTCGTTGTCTCCCCATATCCTAGTGGGTTCTAGAGACTTGGGCTGCTGTGGCAGCGTGTTAAACACCCCTACATCGGTCGTTGTCTCCCCATATCCTAGTGGGTTCTAGAGACTTGGGCTGCTGTGGCAGCATGTTAAACACCCCTACATCGGTCGTTGTCTCCCCATATCCTAGTGGGTTCTAGAGACTTGGGCTGCTGTGGCAGCGTGTTAAACACCCCTACATCGGTCGTTGTCTCCCCATATCCTAGTGGGTTCTAGAGACTTGGGCTGCTGTGGCAGCATGTTAAACACCCCTACATCGGTCGTTGTCTCCCCATATCCTAGTGGGTTCTAGAGACTTGGGCTGCTGTGGCAGCGTGTTAAACACCTCTACATCGGTCGTTGTCTCCCCATATCCTAGTGGGTTCTAGAGACTTGGGCTGCTGTGGCAGCATGTTAAACACCTCTACATCGGTCGTTGTCTCCCCATATCCTAGTGGGTTCTAGAGACTTGGGCTGCTGTGGCAGCGTGTTAAACACCTCTACATCGGTCGTTGTCTCCCCATATCCTAGTGGGTTCTAGAGACTTGGGCTGCTGTGGCAGCGTGTTAAACACCCCTACATCGGTCGTTGTCTCCCCATATCCTAGTGGGTTCTAGAGACTTGGGCTGCTGTGGCAGCGTGTTAAACACCTCTACATCGGTCGTTGTCTCCCCATATCCTAGTGGGTTCTAGAGACTTGGGCTGCTGTGGCAGCGTGTTAAACACCTCTACATCGGTCGTTGTCTCCCCATATCCTAGTGGGTTCTAGAGACTTGGGCTGCTGTGGCAGCGTGTTAAACACCTCTACATCGGTCGTTGTCTCCCCATATCCTAGTGGGTTCTAGAGACTTGGGCTGCTGTGGCAGCATGTTAAACACCCCTACATCGGTCGTTGTCTCCCCATATCCTAGTGGGTTCTAGAGACTTGGGCTGCTGTGGCAGCGTGTTAAACACCTCTACATCGGTCGTTGTCTCCCCATATCCTAGTGGGTTCTAGAGACTTGGGCTGCTGTGGCAGCGTGTTAAACACCTCTACATCGGTCGTTGTCTCCCCATATCCTAGTGGGTTCTAGAGACTTGGGCTGCTGTGGCAGCATGTTAAACACCCCTACATCGGTCGTTGTCTCCCCATATCCTAGCTCTACCTCGTTTCCTCCTTCAGGGAACAGTAGTTGTATTCATAACTGTATGTTATACTTTGCACCAACAGAGTTAACCGTAAGAATTCAGCTCATAGATATTTATATATAGATCCTCTATGTAATTCTGTTTCAGACGCTCACCTGACAGAGACAGCAGTAGCACGAGGATCAGTCCCCATGATACCATCTCATCTTTTTTCTATACTCTACCTCTTGATCGACACCCTTTAAATTCTGTAATGGGTGAACGCAGGTAGTATTTCATAGATCTAGCTGGTCTCGTGTTTATTTCTCATGAGATGTGTCGCCAGGTAAACCGTATTGATATCAGACAGATCCTGCAACATGCCCTGTTCTGTACACACACACACACAAGCTCATAATGTCTGGATTGGAGTATAATAGAATGGTATTCAACAGTACTACAAACATACATGGTTAACCACTAGTCAGTCTGGGGTGTTCATAATGGGATGTCGTCAACTCAGGACAGCCATTTTGTTTTTCTAATCATTCAACCATCTTAGGTTTAGTAACAACCTTTCACAAGTGTTTAAATGCACTAGTCAGTCTGGGGTGTTCAAAATGGCACCTGGTGCGCTAACCAAAATACAGAGGGTGGTCCACCCAGGTCTTACCTAGTGTGCCTAGACAGTGAATATACTACAGGTATATGTATGCCCGCAGGCCTCTTGCCTAAGCACTCCCTAGGTGCCTTCCCCTTCCCCCTGGGAACAAACTAAACAGAATTTTACAATCAAAAACAGTCCTTTTGTCATAGACATGCCTTAGTAGGACCGGCAACAAATTATACCTCTGCCCAACAACGAAAACACAGGACATACTAATCATCTCCCTCTGAGCACAACCAACACAGTAAATAACCCACAGCCATCAGCCTCCTCTCTCTGAGGACAACCAACACAGTAAATAACCCACAGCCATCAGCCTCCTCTCTCAGCAATTATCTCTCTCTGAGGACAAACAACACAGTAAATAACCCACAGCCATCAGCCTCCTCTCTCAGCAATTATCTCTCTCTGAGGACAAACAACACAGTAAATAACCCACAGCCATCAGCCTCCTCTCTCTGAGGACAACCAACACAGTAAATAACCCACAGCCATCAGCCTCCTCTCTCAGCAATTATCTCTCTCTGAGGACAAACAACACAGTAAATAACCCACAGCCATCAGCCTCCTCTCTCTGAGGACAACCAACACAGTAAATAACCCACAGCCATCAGCCTCCTCTCTCTGAGGACAACCAACACAGTAAATAACCCACAGCCATCAGCCTACTCTCTCAGCAATTATCTCTCTCTGAGGACAAACAACACAGTAAATAACCCACAGCCATCAACCTCCTCTCTCAGCAATTATCTTTCTTTTGAGCAACAGAACACTGGTTTTTATATAGCTTCAGAAGGCATTGGGAATAGCTGCGTCCTGACAAGGGGGCGGGGTCTGCTCTCCAATTAGCCATGGAGTCGACCAATCAGCTGCTTGGGGGGGATTTCAGGAAGCCATCCTGAAACACACACTTAAACCACAACACAGAAACTGGAGAACGTAACATAGCTCTACAACCATCTGAAGCTCTACACATCCTAGCTCTACAACCATCTGAAGTTCTACACATCCTAGCTCTACAACCATCTGAAGTTCTACACATCCTAGCTCTACAACCATCTGAAGTTCTACACATCCTAGCTCTACAACCATCTGAAGTTCTACACATCCTAGCTCTACAACCATCTGACGTTCTACACATCCTAGCTCTACAACCATCTGAAGTTCTACACATCCTAGCTCTACAACCATCTGAAGTTCCACACATCCTAGCTCTACAACCATCCTAGCTCTACAAGAAGTTCTACACATCCTAGCTCTACAACCATCTGAAGTTCTACACATCCTAGCTCTACAACCATCTGAAGTTCTACACATCCTAGCTCTACAACCATCTGACGTTCTACAACCATCTGAAGTTCTACACATCCTAGCTCTACAACCATCTGAAGTTCTACACATCCTAGCTCTACAACCATCTGACGTGCTCTACAACCATCTGAAGTTCTACACATCCTAGCTCTACAACCATCTGAAGTTCTACACATCCTAGCTCTACAACCATCTGAAGTTCTACACATCCTAGCTCTACAACCATCTGAAGTTCTACACATCCTAGCTCTACAACCATCTGAAGTTCTACACATCCTAGCTCTACAACCATCTGAAGTTCTACACATCCTAGCTCTACAACCATCTGAAGTTCTACACATCCTAGCTCTACAACCATCTGAAGTTCTACACATCCTAGCTCTACAACCATCTGAAGTTCTACACATCCTAGCTCTACAACCATCTGAAGTTCTACACATCCTAGCTCTACAACCATCTGAAGTTCTACACATCCTAGCTCTACAACCATCTGAAGTTCCACACATCCTAGCTCTACAACCATCTGCAGTTCTACACATCCTAGCTCTACAATACGTTCTACACACCCTAGCTCTACAATACGTTCTACACACCCTAGCTCTACAATACGTTCTACACACCCTAGCTCTTTAATCCTCATGCCCGTCCTGGAGCTGCAAGGCCAACTTATATAACAGACAGTGAAAACACACAGCTGTAAAAAATGTGCAGCCAAGGGTGTTCAGTTTCAATACTATCATTTTATTGTCATATTTTATCTGTTTCTGTGTCCATGATCGACTGGGGGTCACAAGGCATAATGTTAAAATGGCTACAGTCTGCATTCTAAATGGGACCAAATCCTTTTCTAGTGCACTACTTTAGACCAGGGCCCATAAGGGTAGTGCACTACTTTAGACCAGGGCCCATAGGGGTAGTGCACTACATTAGACCAGGGCCTATAGGGGTAGTGCACTACTTTAGACCAGGGCCTATAGGGGTAGTGCACTACTTTAGAACAGGGCCTATAGGGGTAGTGCACTACTTTAGACCAGGGCCTATAGGGGTAGTGCACTACATTAGACCAGGGCCCATAGGGGTAGGGCACTACTTTAGACCAGGGCCTATAGGGGTAGTGCACTACTTTAGACCAGGGCCTATAGGGGGTAGTGCACTACTTTAGACCAGGGCCCATAGGGGGTAGTGCACTACTTTAGACCAGGGCCCATAGGGGGTAGTGCACTACTTTAGACCAGGGCCCATAAGGGTAGTGCACTACTTTAGACCAGGGCCCATAGGGGTAGTGCACTACATTAGACCAGGGCCTATAGGGGTAGTGCACTACTTTAGACCAGGGCCATAGGGTAGTGCACTACATTAGACCAGGGCCCATAGGGGTAGGGCACTACTTTAGACCAGGGCCTATAGGGGTAGTGCACTACTTTAGACCAGGGTCTATAGGGGGTAGTGCACTACTTTAGACCAGGGTCTATAGGGGGTAGTGCACTACTTTAGACCAGGGTCTATAGGGGTAGTGCACTACTTTAGACCAGGGCCTATAGGGGTAGTGCACTACTTTAGACCAGGGCCTATAGGGGTAGTGCACTACTTTAGATCAGGGCCTATAGGGGTAGTGCACTCCTTTAGACCAGGGCCTATAGGGGTAGTGCACTACATTAGACCAGGGCCTATAGGGGTAGTGCACTACTTTAGACCAGGGCCTATAGGGGTAGTGCACTACTTTAGACCAGGGCCTATAGGGGTAGTGCACTACTTTAGATCAGGGCCTATAGGGGTAGTGCACTACTTTAGACCAGGGCCTATAGGGGTAGTGCACTACTTTAGATCAGGGCCCATAGGGGGTAGTGCACTACTTTAGACCAGGGCCTATAGGGGTAGTGCACTACTTTAGATCAGGGCCTATAGGGGTAGTGCACTACTTTAGACCAGGGCCTATAGGGGTAGTGCACTACATTAGACCAGGGCCTATAGAGGTAGTGCACTACTTTAGATCAGGGCCTATAGGGGGTAGTGCACTACTTTAGACCAGGGCCTATAGGGGTAGTGCACTACTTTAGAACAGGGCCTATAGGGGTAGTGCACTACTTTAGACCAGGGCCTATAGGGGTAGTGCACTACTTTAGATCAGGGCCTATATGGGGTAGTGCACTACTTTAGATCAGGGCCTATATGGGGTAGTGCACTACTTTAGACCAGGGCCTATAGGGGTAGTGCACTACTTTAGACCAGGGCCTATAGGGGTAGTGCACTACTTTAGACCAGGGCCTATAGGGGTAGTGCACTACATTAGACCAGGGCCTATATGGGGTAGTGCACTACTTTAGATCAGGGCCTATATGGGGTAGTGCACTACTTTAGACCAGGGCCTATAGGGGTAGTGCACTACTTTAGAACAGGGCCTATAGGGGTAGTGCACTACTTTAGACCAGGGCCTATAGGGGTAGTGCACTACTTTAGATCAGGGCCTATAGGGGGTAGTGCACTACTTTAGACCAGGGCCTATAGGGGTAGTGCACTACTTTAGACCAGGGCCCATAGGGGTAGTGCACTACTTTAGACCAGGGCCTATAGGGGTAGTGCACTACTTTAGACCAGGGCCTATAGGGGTAGTGCACTACTTTAGATCAGGGCCCATAGGGGGTAGTGCACTACTTTAGACCAGGGCCTATAGGGGTAGTGCACTACTTTAGATCAGGGCCTATAGGGGTAGTGCACTACTTTAGACCAGGGCCTATAGGGGTAGTGCACTACATTAGACCAGGGCCTATAGAGGTAGTGCACTACTTTAGATCAGGGCCTATAGGGGGTAGTGCACTACTTTAGACCAGGGCCTATAGGGGTAGTGCACTACTTTAGAACAGGGCCTATAGGGGTAGTGCACTACTTTAGACCAGGGCCTATAGGGGTAGTGCACTACTTTAGACCAGGGCCTATAGGGGTAGTGCACTACTTTAGACCAGGGCCCATAGGGGTAGTGCACTACTTTAGACCAGGGCCTATAGGGGTAGTGCACTACTTTAGACCAGGGCCTATAGGGGTAGTGCACTACTTTAGATCAGGGCCCATAGGGGGTAGTGCACTACTTTAGACCAGGGCCTATAGGGGTAGTGCACTACTTTAGATCAGGGCCTATAGGGGTAGTGCACTACTTTAGACCAGGGCCTATAGGGGTAGTGCACTACATTAGACCAGGGCCTATAGAGGTAGTGCACTACTTTAGATCAGGGCCTATAGGGGGTAGTGCACTACTTTAGACCAGGGCCTATAGGGGTAGTGCACTACTTTAGAACAGGGCCTATAGGGGTAGTGCACTACTTTAGACCAGGGCCTATAGGGGTAGTGCACTACTTTAGATCAGGGCCTATATGGGGTAGTGCACTACTTTAGACCAGGGCCTATAGGGGTAGTGCACTACTTTAGACCAGGGCCCATAGGGGTAGTGCACTACTTTAGACCAGGGCCTATAGGGGTAGTGCACTACTTTAGACCAGGGCCTATAGGGGTAGTGCACTACTTTAGATCAGGGCCTATAGGGGTAGTGCACTACTTTAGACCAGGGCCTATAGGGGTAGTGCACTACTTTAGACCAGGGCCCATAGGGGTAGTGCACTACTTTAGACCAGGGCCCATAGGGGTAGTGCACTACTTTAGACCAGGGCCCATAGGGGTAGTGCACTATCTAGGGAATAAGCTGCCTTTTGGGAGACGTACACTGGCCTGGGTAGTGTTCATTAGGGCACACAAGGGGAACTGTTTTAAAACAATTTCCCAATAGAAACAGAGTTTATTGAACAAGTCCAAATTGTCTCTCCCTGTTTGTGAGTTTTTTCCCCCAATTAGTTTCCTAATGAACTGGGTTGGTTGGTTCTGAAGATAGTAGAACATCGAGGTGGGCCGGGATTCAATCCATCGCGCTATGTCGACTATGCGCCATTTAAAAAGGTGATTTCTGATTGAGCCAACATGTGCATGTGGTCTCCTGCCTTTAACCCGGTCGCATTTGAATCCCGGTCACATGCAGCAGTCACACATCATCAGTCCCCCCTATTTAAAATCATATGTGTCCAAAATGGCTCCCTAATTACTGCACTTCTTTTGAGCCATAGTAGTGCACTATATAAGGAATAGGATTGGATTTGGGACACACTCACATTACATACAGTTGAATATAGTCTTTGTGCATAATGTAACTCTTGCCGCGGCCACAGACAGAATTAGATCAGGTGGTTTAAAGTTAGCGCTCTGCATTTTGTCCGATTGACATTTTTTTTAAATAAATATACCGCGGTCAGTTTGTCCTTCAAATGTTCTAAGATACACAAATATAGTTTCATCAATACTAAATTAACTATTTCATTACATTCTACGAACATGTGGAGATGGACTACATTGTTATTGCACTAGTGACCCAATATAAAAACACTACCCTGCAATATGTAACAATATTTCTCGGTTTAATTTCCCCACAATACCGTGAAACACTTTTTAGGTAAAAATTAAATTTAAAAAAATCACTTCAGTCAATAAGTTAAACCTCTGGTTAAGAATGACATCCACACACAGGGCCGGCCCTAGGCATAAAGCAACAGAAGGGACTGCTTAGGGCCCGGACCCCCCCCCCCCCCCCCACACACACAAAAATTGGAACTCAGTCAGGGTCTAAACTTACTGTTGAGATTTAGAAAACACAAGGTGCAACTTCAACATGCGGTTGTGCATCAGCAGTTTCTCTTACGTCAGTAACTCAATTAGCCCATGTCAGTTAAAAAAAAATTGATTAGTGATCATGGTTGAATTACTGACCCGGCACGCACCCAGAAGCACAGACCTCCAATTGATGTTCTTAGTCACTCAACATCATTTTATCATGGCAAAATGTGTAGAATTTCAGGAAATTAGCTATGAAATTGCAGCCCCATGGCAAAATGAGTAGAATTTCAGGAAATTAAGTCTAAAACTTCAACTTTTTCTCTTCGGTGTCCCCCCTCCCCCACAAAATTGAGCTTAGGGCCCTCAAAAGGCTAGGCCGGCCCTGTCCACACACATGACAAAATATTCAACACCTTCAGAGTATGAGTGGAGCTTCATGTTAAAGGCTGAATGCAGATGTTTTTATATCAAATCATTTCTGAGTAACAATTAAGTACTTTACTGTAATAGATTTCCATTAAAATGGGCACAAAAAAACTCAAGACCGTTCGAACCAGCTGTTATTAGCAGAGGTTTGGAACTCTTTGTTATTGGTCTATTTACCGTATTGTGATGTCACCACGGAAAGCCAAAACTCCGTCCATGTAAACCTACTGAAACTCTGTCCATGTAAACCCACTGATGAGATGGTCCTGAAACTCTGTCCATGTAAACCCACTGATGAGATGGTTCTGAAACTCTGTCCATGTAAACCCACTGATTAGATGGTCCTGAAACTCTGTCCATGTAAACCTACTGATGAGATGGTCCTGAAACTCTGTCCATGTAAACCCACTGATGAGATGGTCCTGAAACTCTGTCCATGTAAACCTACTGATGAGATGGTCCTGAAACTCTGTCCATGTAAACCTACTGATGAGATGGTCCTGAAACTCTGTCCATGTAAACCCACTGAAACTCTGTCCATGTAAACCCACTGAAACTCTGTCCATGTAAACCTACTGAAACTCTGTCCATGTAAACCTACTGATGAGATGGTCCTGAAACTCTGTCCATGTAAACCCACTGATGAGATGGTCCTGAAACTCTGTCCATGTAAACCCACTGATTAGATGGTCCTGAAACTCTGTCCATGTAAACCTACTGATGAGATGGTCCTGAAACTCTGTCCATGTAAACCCACTGATGAGATGGTCCTGAAACTCTGTCCATGTAAACCTACTGATGAGATGGTCCTGAAACTCTGTCCATGTAAACCTACTGATGAGATGGTCCTGAAACTCTGTCCATGTAAACCCACTGAAACTCTGTCCATGTAAACCCACTGAAACTCTGTCCATGTAAACCCACTGAAACTCTGTCCATGTAAACCCACTGAAACTCTGTCCATGTAAACCCACTGAAACTCTGTCCATGTAAACCTACTGAAACTCTGTCCATGTAAACCTACTGATGAGATGGTCCTGAAACTCTGTCCATGTAAACCCACTGATGAGATGGTCCTGAAACTCTGTCCATGTAAACCTACTGATGAGATGGTCCTGAAACTCTGTCCATGTAAACCCACTGATGAGATGGTCCTGAAACTCTGTCCATGTAAACCTACTGATGAGATGGTCCTGAAACTCTGTCCATGTAAACCTACTGATGAGATGGTCCTGAAACTCTGTCCATGTAAACCCACTGATGAGATGGTCCTGAAACTCTGTCCATGTAAACCCACTGATTAGATGGTCATGAAACTCTGTCCATGTAAACCCACTGATGAGATGGTCCTGAAACTCTGTCCATGTAAACCTACTGATGAGATGGTCCTGAAACTCTGTCCATGTAAACCCACTGATGAGATGGTCCTGAAACTCTGTCCATGTAAACCTACTGATGAGATGGTCCTGAAACTCTGTCCATGTAAACCCACTGATTAGATGGTCCTGAAACTCTGTCCATGTAAACCCACGGATGAGATGGTCCTGAAACTCTGTCCATGTAAACCTACTGATTAGATGGTCCTGAAACTCTGTCCATGTAAACATACTGAAACTCTGTCCATGTAAACCCACTGATTAGATGGTCCTGAAACTCTGTCCATGTAAACCCACTGATTAGATGGTCCTGAAACTCTGTCCATGTAAACCTACTGATTAGATGGTCCTGAAACTCTGTCCATGTAAACCTACTGATTAGATGGTCCTGAAACTCTGTCCATGTAAACCCACTGATTAGACGGTCCTGAAACTCTGTCCATGTAAACCCACTGATTAGATGGTCCTGAAACTCTGTCCATGTAAACCCACTGATTAGATGGTTCTGAAACTCTGTCCATGTAAACCCACTGATGAGATGGTCCTGAAACTCTGTCCATGTAAACCTACTGATGAGATGGTCCTGAAACTCTGTCCATGTAAACCCACTGATTAGACGGTTCTGAAACTCTGTCCATGTAAACCCACTGATTAGATGGTCCTGAAACTCTGTCCATGTAAACCCACTGATTAGATGGTCATGAAACTCTGTCCATGTAAACCTACTGAAACTCTGTCCATGTAAACCCACTGATTAGACAGTTCTGAAACTCTGTCCATGTAAACCTACTGAAACTCTGTCCATGTAAACCTACTGAAACTCTGTCCATGTAAACCTACTGAAACTCTGTCCATGTAAACCCACTGATTAGATGGTCCTGAAACTCTGTCCATGTAAACCCACTGATTAGATGGTCCTGAAACTCTGTCCATGTAAACCCACTGATTAGACGGTCCTGAAACTCTGTCCATGTAAACCCACTGATTAGATGGTTCTGAAACTCTGTCCATGTAAACCTACTGAAACTCTGTCCATGTAAACCCACTGATTAGACAGTTCTGAAACTCTGTCCATGTAAACCTACTGAAACTCTGTCCATGTAAACCTACTGAAACTCTGTCCATGTAAACCTACTGAAACTCTGTCCATGTAAACCCACTGATTAGACGGTCCTGAAACTCTGTCCATGTAAACCCACTGATTAGATGGTCCTGAAACTCTGTCCATGTAAACCCACTGATGAGATGGTCCTGAAACTCTGTCCATGTAAACCCACTGATGAGATGGTCCTGAAACTCTGTCCATGTAAACCCACTGATGAGATGGTCCTGAAACTCTGTCCATGTAAACCTACTGATTAGATGGTCCTGAAACTCTGTCCATGTAAACCCACTGATTAAATGGTCCTGAAACTCTGTCCATGTAAACCTACTGATTAGATGGTCCTGAAACTCTGTCCATGTAAACCTACTGATGAGATGGTCCTGAAACTCTGTCCATGTAAACCCACTGATGAGATGGTCCTGAAACTCTGTCCATGTAAACCCACTGATGAGATGGTTCTGAAACTCTGTCCATGTAAACCTACTGAAACTCTGTCCATGTAAACCCACTGATTAAATGGTCCTGAAACTCTGTCCATGTAAACACACTGATTAGATGGTCCTGAAACTCTGTCCATGTAAACCCACTGATTAGACGGTCCTGAAACTCTGTCCATGTAAACCCACTGATTAGACGGTCCTGAAACTCTGTCCATGTAAACCCACTGATTAGATGGTCCTGAAACTCTGTCCATGTAAACCCACTGATTAGACGGTCCTGAAACTCTGTCCATGTAAACCCACTGATTAGACGGTCCTGAAACTCTGTCCATGTAAACCCACTGATTAGATGGTCCTGAAACTCTGTCCATGTAAACCCACTGATTAGATGGTCCTGAAACTCTGTCCATGTAAACCCACTGATTAGATGGTCCTGAAACTCTGTCCATGTAAACCCACTGATTAGATGGTCCTGAAACTCTGTCCATGTAAACCTACTGATGAGATGGTCCTGAAACTCTGTCCATGTAAACCCACTGATTAGATGGTCCTGAAACTCTGTCCATGTAAACCCACTGATTAGATGGTTCTGAAACTCTGTCCATGTAAACCCACTGATTAGATCGTCCTGAAACTCTGTCCATGTAAACCTACTGATGAGATGGTCCTGAAACTCTGTCCATGTAAACCCACTGATTAAATGGTCCTGAAACTCTGTTCATGTAAACCCACTGATGAGATGGTCCTGAAACTCTGTCCATGTAAACCCACTGATGAGATGGTCCTGAAACTCTGTTCATGTAAACCTACTGATGAGATGGTCCTGAAACTCTGTCCATGTAAACCTACTGAAACTCTGTCCATGTAAACCTACTGATTAGATGGTCCTGAAACTCTGTCCATGTAAACCCACTGATTAGATGGTCCTGAAACTCTGTCCATGTAAACCTACTGAAACTCTGTCCATGTAAACCCACTGATTAGACGGTTCTGAAACTCTGTCCATGTAAACCCACTGATTAGATGGTCCTGAAACTCTGTCCATGTAAACCCACTGATGAGATGGTCCTGAAACTCTGTCCATGTAAACCCACTGATGAGATGGTCCTGAAACTCTGTCCATGTAAACCTACTGATGAGATGGTTCTGAAACTCTGTCCATGTAAACCCACTGATTAGATGGTTCTGAAACTCTGTCCATGTAAACCTACTGAAACTCTGTCCATGTAAACCCACTGATTAGACGGTTCTGAAACTCCGTCCATGTAAACCTACTGATGAGACGGTCCTGAAACTCTGTCCATGTAAACCCACTGATTAGATGGTCCTGAAACTCTGTCCATGTAAACCCACTGATTAGATGGTCCTGAAACTCTGTCCATGTAAACCCACTGATGAGATGGTCCTGAAACTCTGTCCATGTAAACCCACTGATTAGACGGTCCTGAAACTCTGTCCATGTAAACCCACTGATTAGATGGTCCTGAAACTCTGTCCATGTAAACCCACTGATTAGATGGTTCTGAAACTCTGTCCATGTAAACCCACTGATTAGATGGTTCTGAAACTCTGTCCATGTAAACCCACTGATGAGATGGTCCTGAAACTCTGTCCATGTAAACCCACTGATTAGATGGTTCTGAAACTCTGTCCATGTAAACCCACTGATTAGACGGTCCTGAAACTCTGTCCATGTAAACCCACTGATTAGATGGTCCTGAAACTCTGTCCATGTAAACCCACTGATTAGATGGTCCTGAAACTCTGTCCATGTAAACCCACTGATTAGATGGTCCTGAAACTCTGTCCATGTAAACCCACTGATGAGATGGTCCTGAAACTCTGTCCATGTAAACCCACTGATTAGACGGTCCTGAAACTCTGTCCATGTAAACCCACTGATTAAATGGTCCTGAAACTCTGTCCATGTAAACCCACTGATTAGATGGTCCTGAAACTCTGTCCATGTAAACCTACTGATTAGATGGTCCTGAAACTCTGTCCATGTAAACCCACTGATTAGATGGTCCTGAAACTCTGTCCATGTAAACCCACTGATTAAATGGTCCTGAAACTCTGTCCATGTAAACCCACTGATTAGATGTTTCTGAAACTCTGTCCATGTAAACCCACTGATTAGATGGTCCTGAAACTCTGTCCATGTAAACCTACTGATTAGATGGTTCTGAAACTCTGTCCATGTAAACCTACTGAAACTCTGTCCATGTAAACCCACTGATTAGACGGTCCTGAAACTCTGTCCATGTAAACCCACTGATGAGATGGTCCTGAAACTCTGTCCATGTAAACCTACTGATTAGATGGTCCTGAAACTCTGTCCATGTAAACCCACTGATTAGACGGTCATGAAACTCTGTCCATGTAAACCTACTGAAACTCTGTCCATGTAAACCCACTGATTAGATGGTCATGAAACTCTGTCCATGTAAACCTACTGAAACTCTGTCCATGTAAACCTACTGAAACTCTGTCCATGTAAACCTACTGAAACTCTGTCCATGTAAACCCACTGATTAGATGGTCCTGAAACTCTGTCCATGTAAACCCACTGATTAGATGGTCCTGAAACTCTGTCCATGTAAACCTACTGATGAGATGGTCCTGAAACTCTGTCCATGTAAACCCACTGATGAGATGGTTCTGAAACTCTGTCCATGTAAACCTACTGATGAGATGGTCCTGAAACTCTGTCCATGTAAACCCACTGATGAGATGGTTCTGAAACTCTGTCCATGTAAACCCACTGATTAGACGGTTCTGAAACTCTGTCCATGTAAACCTACTGAAACTCTGTCCATGTAAACCCACTGATTAGATGGTTCTGAAACTCTGTCCATGTAAACCCACTGATGAGATGGTCCTGAAACTCTGTCCATGTAAACCCACTGATTAGATGGTCCTGAAACTCTGTCCATGTAAACCTACTGATTAGATGGTTCTGAAACTCTGTCCATGTAAACATACTGAAACTCTGTCCATGTAAACCCACTGATTAGATGGTCCTGAAACTCTGTCCATGTAAACCCACTGATTAGATGGTCCTGAAACTCTGTCCATGTAAACCCACTGATTAGATGGTTCTGAAACTCTGTCCATGTAAACCCACTGATTAGATGGTTCTGAAACTCTGTCCATGTAAACCCACTGATTAGACGGTTCTGTGTAGATTGTATTTTCAACCAGCAACTATCACCACTGATCACATTTACACAGTGTTAGTGTCATCATCTGTTGTACAATATAATATAAAACACAGGAAAAACTCAAATGTAAGGATGTCCCTAAAAATGATAAAACAACCAAATCTGATGGAAGGCAAAGCTCAAAAGTAAAACTGGGTGAAATGTCAAACTGAAAAATCGGAACTGTTTTACTATTGAAGCATGCAGTCTATGGTGTACTCCCTACACAACACACCATCTGGAGCGCCCCCTACACAACATACCAGCCTGGTCCACTAGTACACAATATAATATTCTGAACCACAAAATAAGGAAAAGATGTACCGATGCCTACCACTACTGTCAGAGACGGGAAGAGAATGTTCAGGGTTGACCGATGCCTTCCACTACTGTCAGAGACAGGAAGGCCATCGTTTTCATTGCCACAAGGGGGAAAGTACCAATATTCTATGTTTGCGTCTCAAATGGCACCCTATTCCCTAAATAGTGCACTACATAGGGAATGTGATGTGCTCTACACCTGCAGACCAGACTCACAGATCCGAGACATATCGGCCAACCCCAACAGGCAACCACTCGTTTCCTTTCCTCGGGATAGAGGAGTTAGCATAATCCCTACACAGGCAACCACTCGTTTCCTTTCCTCGGGATAGAGGAGTTAGCATAACCCCTACACAGGCAACCACTCGTTTCCTTTCCTCGGGATAGAGGAGTTAGCATAACCCCTACACAGGCAACCACTCGTTTCCTTTCCTCGGGATAGAGGAGTTAGCATAACCCCTACACAGGCAACCACTCGTTTCCTTTCCTCGGGATAGAGGAGTTAGCATAACCCCTACACAGGCAACCACTCGTTTCCTTTCCTCGGGATGGAGGAGTTAGCATAACCCCTACACAGGCAACCACTCGTTTCCTTTCCTCGGGATAGAGGAGTTAGCATAATCCCTACACTCGTCTTTCCTTCCAAACACAGGGAATAAAAGAGGTTTTTTATTAAAACAGTTTATCCTTCATATGTCTTACAAATTATTGTTATTGGTAGTTATTACTTGTTGAGTGTGTATCTCAGTCCACAGTGAGCAGAAGCTCAGTCTTGATTCTCCACTTCTCTTCTCCCGAGTCAGTAATCCAAGTCTCCTCCCCCAATTATCTTCATCTTCAATGTCTCCTTTTTACACCCCAATGCACTAATTAGTCTGCATGGTAGTCTGTACACCCCATATACAGACACATGTTATCCATGCATCGGGTACACAGCTATCTCCTCCCTGTTCTGTTCTGGGCTGTGGTTCAGAGTGTGTCTCTGGGGGGGGGGGCTTGGCGGGGAGTGGCCTCAGTCTGCGTCGTGCGGGGGGGGGGCTTGGCGGGGAGTGGCCTCAGTCTGCGTCGTGCGGGGGGGGGGGGGGGGGCTTGGCGGGGAGTGGCCTCAGTCTGCGTCGTGCATGATGGATTCTACGTAGTTACCAGGGAAGAGCCCGGAGGTACCATTCATAGTCCCCTCGTACCAGTCATCATCGTTCTTCTTGATCACATAGATGATACAGCCCTCGTTGAACGACAGCTCATCCTCCTTGTCTGCTGCGTAGTCGTAAATGGCCACAACTGAAGGAGAGACGAGGCACAGATCAGTCAGTATTATCAGTTACGACAGCTCCTCGTCTGCTGCGTGGTCGTAGAGAGGAGTCAACATGATCACCAACAGGATTAGGTCTGAAGCACTAATCAACCATTTATCAAATTGATATGAGAACCAACCTAGTGATGTCATAGATCACCAGTGAAAGGACAAGGCTTGGAGCAGGGTTAGGGGTGGAGCTAGGGTTAGGGGTGGAGCTAGGGTTAGGGGTGGAGCTAGGGTTAGGAGTGGGGCTAGGGTTAGGGGTGGAGCTAGGGTTAGGGGTGGAGCTAGGGTTAGGGGTGGAGCTAGGGTTAGGGATGGAGCTAGGGTTAGGGGTGGAGCTAGGGTTAGGGGTGGAGCTAGAGCATACCTTTCTCCAGGTAGGTGTGTGGCGCCCAGGGAGGGTCCTCCTCGGCGTAGGGGTCACTGTACTCCATCACGGCCGACGCCTCCTCCTCTGCAGGAGGTGGTGCATCTGAGACTGGAGGAGAGGAGACAGACAGGAAATCAGTACCTGACAACTCTGACTGCACCATGCTCTGTCTGTCGGCATCTGAGGCACGGGGAGGTCGTAGCACAGGGCTCCATGCTGAAGGAATGGGATGGAGGAGCAACAAGGGGACAACGTGGACATCTCCAATAGAGCTCTCAATATAGGAAAGAGAGAAGCCTCGCTGGACACAACGGTAGTAGAACACCAAGAGGACATTGAGATCTTAAATGGAGCCCTCAGCGTGGACAGACAGAGGAGCGCAGTGCAGTATCGTAGCGCTACGGAACGGACAGAGGTGCAGTATCGTAGCGCTACGGAACGGACAGAGGTGCAGTATCGTAGCGCTACGGAACGGACAGAGGAGCAGTATCGTAGCGCCACGGAGAGGACAGAGGTGCAGTATCGTAGCGCTACGGAACGGACAGAGGTGCAGTATCGTAGCGCTACGGAACGGACAGAGGTGCAGTATCGTAGCGCTACGGAACGGACAGAGGTGCAGTATCGTAGCGCTACGGAGAGGACAGAGGTGCAGTATCGTAGCGCTACGGAACGGACAGAGGTGCAGTATCGTAGCGCTACGGAGAGGACAGAGGTGCAGTATCGTAGCGCTACGGAGAGGACAGAGGTGCAGTATCGTAGCGCTACGGAACGGACAGAGGTGCAGTATCGTAGCGCCACGGGGAGGACAGAGGTGCAGTATCGTAGCGCCACGGAACGGACAGAGGTGCAGTATCGTAGCGCCACGGAACGGACAGAGGTGCAGTATCGTAGCGCCACGGAACGGACAGAGGTGCAGTATCGTAGCGCTACGGAACGGACAGAGGTGCAGTATCGTAGCGCTACGGAACGGACAGAGGAGCAGTATCGTAGCGCTACGGAACGGACAGAGGTGCAGTATCGTAGCGCTACGGAGAGGACAGAGGTGCAGTATCGTAGCGCTACGGAACGGACAGAGGTGCAGTATCGTAGCGCTACGGAGAGGACAGAGGTGCAGTATCGTAGCGCCACGGAGAGGACAGAGGTGCAGTATCGTAGCGCTACGGAGAGGACAGAGGTGCAGTATCGTAGCGCCACGGAACGGACAGAGGTGCAGTATCGTAGCGCTACGGAACGGACAGAGGTGCAGTATCGTAGCGCTACGGAGAGGACAGAGGTGCAGTATCGTAGCGCTACGGAGAGGACAGAGGTGCAGTATCGTAGCGCTACGGAGAGGACAGAGGTGCAGTATCGTAGCGCCACGGAACGGACAGAGGTGCAGTATCGTAGCGCTACGGAGAGGACAGAGGTGCAGTATCGTAGCGCTACGGAGAGGACAGAATCGTAGCGCTACGGAACGGACAGAGGTGCAGTATCGTAGCGCTACGGAGAGGACAGAGGTGCAGTATCGTAGCGCCACGGAACGGACAGAGGTGCAGTATCGTAGCGCTACGGAGAGGACAGAGGTGCAGTATCGTAGCGCTACGGAGAGGACAGAATCGTAGCGCTACGGAACGGACAGAGGTGCAGTATCGTAGCGCTACGGAGAGGACAGAGGTGCAGTATCGTAGCGCTACGGAACGGACAGAGGTGCAGTATCGTAGCGCTACGGAGAGGACAGAGGTGCAGTATCGTAGCGCTACGGAGAGGACAGAATCGTAGCGCTACGGAACGGACAGAGGTGCAGTATCGTAGCGCTACGGAGAGGACAGAGGTGCAGTATCGTAGCGCTACGGAACGGACAGAGGAGCAGTATCGTAGCGCCACGGGGAGGACAGAGGTGCAGTATCGTAGCGCCACGGGGAGGACAGAGGTGCAGTATCGTAGCGCTACGGAACGGACAGAGGTGCAGTATCGTAGCGCCACGGAACGGACAGAGGTGCAGTATCGTAGCGCTACGGAGAGGACAGAGGTGCAGTATCGTAGCGCCACGGAGAGGACAGAGGTGCAGTATCGTAGCGCTACGGAACGGACAGAGGTGCAGTATCGTAGCGCCACGGAACGGACAGAGGTGCAGTATCGTAGCGCCACGGAACGGACAGAGGTGCAGTATCGTAGCGCCACGGAGAGGACAGAGGTGCAGTATCGTAGCGCTACGGAACGGACAGAGGTGCAGTATCGTAGCGCCACGGAACGGACAGAGGTGCAGTATCGTAGCGCCACGGAACGGACAGAGGTGCAGTATCGTAGCGCCACGGAGAGGACAGAGGTGCAGTATCGTAGCGCCACGGAGAGGACAGAGGTGCAGTATCGTAGCGCCACGGAACGGACAGAGGTGCAGTATCGTAGCGCCACGGAACGGACAGAGGTGCAGTATCGTAGCCCCACGGAACGGACAGAGGTGCAGTATCGTAGCGCTACGGAGAGGACAGAGGTGCAGTATCGTAGCGCTACGGAACGGACAGAGGTGCAGTATCGTAGCGCTACGGAACGGACAGAGGAGCAGTATCGTAGCGCTACGGAACGGACAGAGGAGCAGTATCGTAGCGCTACGGAGAGGACAGAGGTGCAGTATCGTAGCGCTACGGAGAGGACAGAGGTGAAGGGAAAGAGAGACACACAGAACAAGACAAGATGATGAATGGAAAGAGAGACACACAGAACAAGACAAGATGATGAATGGAAAGAGACACACACAGAACAAGACAAGATGATGAATGGAAAGAGACACACACAGAACAAGACAAGATGATGAATGGAAAGAGAGACACACAGAACAAGACAAGATGATGAATGGAAAGAGAGACACACAGAACAAGACAAGATGATGAATGGAAAGAGAGACACACAGAACAAGACAAGATGATGAATGGAAAGAGAGACACACAGAACAAGACAAGATGATGAAGGGAAAGAGACACACACAGAACAAGACAAGATGATGAATGGAAAGAGAGACACACAGAACAAGACAAGATGATGAATGGAAAGAGAGACACACAGAACAAGACAAGATGATGAATGGAAAGAGAGACACACAGAACAAGACAAGATGATGAATGGAAAGAGAGACACACAGAACAAGACAAGATGATGAATGGAAAGAGAGACACACACAGAACAAGACAAGATGATGAATGGAAAGAGAGACACACACAGAACAAGACAAGATGATGAATGGAAAGAGAGACACACACAGAACAAGACAAGATGATGAATGGAAAGAGAGACACAGAACAAGACAAGATGATGAATGGAAAGAGACACACACAGAACAAGACAAGATGATGAATGGAAAGAGAGACACACACAGAACAAGACAAGATGATGAATGGAAAGAGAGACACACAGAGAACAAGACAAGATGATGAATGGAAAGAGAGACACACAGAGAACAAGACAAGATGATGAATGGAAAGAGAGACACACACAGAACAAGACAAGACGTCCGTTACTTTAGTGAGCTGCAGACAAAAGGCTGTCAGAAACGAGCAGGCACGCAGAAATGAGAGACTCTACAGTGACTCCAAGTAGTGAAGGGAGACAGGGGTCTAAACTACCCATCTACTGCAAAGTTTTCTAAGGACAAAAGTGTTCCCTTAAAACCTTTTAGCAAAGCTATTTACTGACAAACTTGTATCTTGACTATTTGACTAGAAGTGTGTTAGGGTGTAGTTCTGTGTTTGAAACACACTTCTAGAAACACAGATCTACACCCCAATACACTTCTAGAAACACAGATCTACACCCTAACACTTCTAGAAACACAGATCTACACCCTAACACTTCTAGAAACACAGATCTACACCCTAACACTTCTAGAAACACAGATCTACACCCTAACACACTTCTAGAAACACAGATCTACACCCTAACACTTCTAGAAACACAGATCTACACCCTAACACACTTCTAGAAACACAGATCTACATCCTAACACACTTCTAGAAACACAGATCTACACGCCAACACACTTCTAGAAACACAGATCTACACCCTAACACACTTCTAGAAACACAGATCTACATCCTAACACACTTCTAGAAACACAGATCTACATCCTAACACAGATCTACACCCCAAAACACTTCTAGAAACACAGATCTACACCCTAACACACTTCTAGAAACACAGATCTACACCCTAACACACTTCTAGAAACACAGATCTACACCCTAACACACTTCTAGAAACACAGATCTACACCCCAACACACTTCTAGAAACACAGATCTACACCCTAATACACTTCTAGAAACACAGATCTACATCCTAACACAGATCTACACCCCAACACACTTCTAGAAACACAGATCTACATCCTAACACAGATCTACACCCTAACACACTTCTAGAAACACAGATCTACATCCTAACACACTTCTAGAAACACAGATCTACATCCTAACACAGATCTACACCCCAAAACACTTCTAGAAACACAGATCTACACCCTAACACACTTCTAGAAACACAGATCTACACCCTAACACACTTCTAGAAACACAGATCTACATCCTAACACACTTCTAGAAACACAGATCTACATCCTAACACACTTCTAGAAACACAGATCTACACCCTAACACACTTCTAGAAACACAGATCTATACCCCAACACACTTCTAGAAACACAGATCTACACCCCAAAACACTTCTAGAAACAAAGATCTACACCCTAACACACTTCTAGAAACACAGATCTACACCCCAACACACTTCTAGAAACACAGATCTACATCCTAACACAGATCTACACCCCAAAACACTTCTAGAAACACAGATCTACACCCTAACACACTTCTAGAAACACAGATCTACATCCTAACACACTTCTAGAAACACAGATCTACATCCTAACACAGATCTACACCCCAAAACACTTCTAGAAACACAGATCTACACCCTACCACACTTCTAGAAACACAGATCTACACCCTAACACACTTCTAGAAACACAGATCTACACCCTAACACACTTCTAGAAACACAGATCTACACCCTAACACACTTCTAGAAACACAGATCTACACCCCAACACACTTCTAGAAACACAGATCTACACCCTAATACACTTCTAGAAACACAGATCTACATCCTAACACAGATCTACACCCCAACACACTTCTAGAAACACAGATCTACATCCTAACACAGATCTACACCCTAACACACTTCTAGAAACACAGATCTACATCCTAACACACTTCTAGAAACACAGATCTACATCCTAACACAGATCTACACCCCAAAACACTTCTAGAAACACAGATCTACACCCTAACACACTTCTAGAAACACAGATCTAAACCCTAACACACTTCTAGAAACACAGATCTACATCCTAACACACTTCTAGAAACACAGATCTACATCCTAACACACTTCTAGAAACACAGATCTACACCCTAACACACTTCTAGAAACACAGATCTATACCCCAACACACTTCTAGAAACACAGATCTACACCCCAAAACACTTCTAGAAACAAAGATCTACACCCTAACACACTTCTAGAAACACAGATCTACACCCCAACACACTTCTAGAAACACAGATCTACATCCTAACACAGATCTACACCCCAAAACACTTCTAGAAACACAGATCTACACCCTAACACACTTCTAGAAACACAGATCTACATCCTAACACACTTCTAGAAACACAGATCTACATCCTAACACAGATCTACACCCCAAAACACTTCTAGAAACACAGATCTACACCCTACCACACTTCTAGAAACACAGATCTACACCCTAACACACTTCTAGAAACACAGATCTACACCCTAACACACTTCTAGAAACACAGATCTACATCCTAACACACTTCTAGAAACACAGATCTACATCCTAACACACTTCTAGAAACACAGATCTACACCCTAACACACTTCTAGAAACACAGATCTACACCCTAACACACTTCTAGAAACACAGATCTACACCCTAACACACTTCTAGAAACACAGATCTACACCCTAACACACTTCTAGAAACACAGATCTACACCCTAACACACTTCTAGAAACACATATCTACACCCTAACACACTTCTAGAAACACATATCTACACCACAACACACTTCTAGAAACACAGATCTACACCCTAACACACTTCTAGAAACACAGATCTACACCCTAACACACTTCTAGAAACACAGATCTACATCCTAACACACTTCTAGAAACACAGATCTACATCCTAACACACTTCTAGAAACACAGATCTACACCCTAACACACTTCTAGAAACACAGATCTACACCCTAACACACTTCTAGAAACACAGATGTACACCCTAACACACTTCTAGAAACACATATCTACACCCCAACACACTTCTAGAAACACAGACCTACACCCCAACACACTTCTAGAAACACAGATCTACATCCTAACACAGATCTACACCCTAACACACTTCTAGAAACACAGACCTACACCCTAACACACTTCTAGAAACACAGATCTACACCCTAATACAGATCTACACCCTAACACACTTCTAGAAACACAGATCTACACCCCAACACACTTCTAGAAACACAGATCTACATCCCAACACACTTCTAGAAACACAGATCTACATCCCAAAACACTTCTAGAAACACAGATCTACACCCTAACACACTTCTAGAAACACAGATCTACACCCTAACACACTTCTAGAAACACAGATCTACACCCTAACACACTTCTAGAAACACAGATCTACACCCTAACACACTTCTAGAAACACAGATCTATACCCCAACACACTTCTAGAAACACAGATCTACACCCCAAAACACTTCTAGAAACAAAGATCTACACCCTAACACACTTCTAGAAACACAGATCTACACCCCAACACACTTCTAGAAACACAGATCTACATCCTAACACAGATCTACACCCCAAAACACTTCTAGAAACACAGATCTACACCCTAACACACTTCTAGAAACACAGATCTACATCCTAACACACTTCTAGAAACACAGATCTACATCCTAACACAGATCTACACCCCAAAACACTTCAACAAACACAGATCTACACCCTACCACACTTCTAGAAACACAGATCTACACCCTAACACACTTCTAGAAACACAGATCTACACCCTAACACACTTCTAGAAACACAGATCTACATCCTAACACACTTCTAGAAACACAGATCTACATCCTAACACACTTCTAGAAACACAGATCTACACCCTAACACACTTCTAGAAACACAGATCTACACCCTAACACACTTCTAGAAACACAGATCTACACCCTAACACACTTCTAGAAACACAGATCTACACCCTAACACACTTCTAGAAACACATATCTACACCACAACACACTTCTAGAAACACAGATCTACACCCTAACACACTTCTAGAAACACAGATCTACACCCTAACACACTTCTAGAAACACAGATCTACACCCTAACACACTTCTAGAAACACAGATCTACACCCTAACACACTTCTAGAAACACAGATGTACACCCCAACACACTTCTAGAAACACAGATCTACATCCTAACACAGATCTACACCCTAACACACTTCTAGAAACACAGATCTACACCCTAACACACTTCTAGAAACACAGATCTACACCCTAACACACTTCTAGAAACACAGATCTACATCCTAACACACTTCTAGAAACACAGATCTACACCCTAACACACTTCTAGAAACACAGATCTACACCCTAACACACTTCTAGAAACACAGATCTACACCCCAACACACTTCTAGAAACACAGATCTACACCCTAACACACTTCTAGAAACACAGATCTACACCCTAACACACTTCTAGAAACACAGATCTACACCCTAACACACTTCTAGAAACACAGATCTACACCCTAACACACTTCTAGAAACACAGATGTACACCCCAACACACTTCTAGAAACACAGATCTACATCCTAACACAGATCTACACCCTAACACACTTCTAGAAACACAGATCTACACCCTAACACACTTCTAGAAACACAGATCTACATCCTAACACACTTCTAGAAACACAGATCTACATCCTAACACACTTCTAGAAACACAGATCTACACCCTAACACACTTCTAGAAACACAGATCTACACCCTAACACACTTCTAGAAACACAGATCTACACCCCAACACACTTCTAGAAACACAGATCTACACCCCAACACACTTCTAGAAACACAGATCTACACCCCAACACACTTCTAGAAACACAGATCTACACCCTAACACACTTCTAGAAACACAGATCTACACCCCAACACACTTCTAGAAACACAGATCTACACCCCAACACACTTCTAGAAACACAGATCTACACCCCAACACACTTCTAGAAACACAGATCTACACCCCAACACACTTCTAGAAACACAGATCTACACCCCAACACACTTCTAGAAACACAGATCTACACCCTAACACACTTCTAGAAACACAGATCTACACCCCAACACACTTCTAGAAACACAGACCTACACCCTAACACACTTCTAGAAACACAGATCTACACCCTAACACACTTCTAGAAACACAGATCTACACCCCAACACACTTCTAGAAACACAGATCTACACCCTAACACACTTCTAGAAACACAGATCTACACCCCAACACACTTCTAGAAACACAGATCTACACCCCAACACACTTCTAGAAACACAGATCTACACCCCAACACACTTCTAGAAACACAGATCTACACCCCAACACACTTCTAGAAACACAGATCTACACCCCAACACACTTCTAGAAACACAGATCTACACCCTAACACACTTCTAGAAACACAGATCTACACCCCAACACACTTCTAGAAACACAGACCTACACCCTAACACACTTCTAGAAACACAGATCTACACCCTAACACACTTCTAGAAACACAGATCTACACCCCAACACACTTCTAGAAACACAGATCTACACCCCAACACACTTCTAGAAACACAGATCTACATCCTAACACAGATCTACACCCTAACACACTTCTAGAAACACAGACCTACACCCTAACACACTTCTAGAAACACAGATCTACACCCTAACACAGATCTACACCCTAACACACTTCTAGAAACACAGATCTACACCCCAACACACTTCTAGAAACACAGATCTACATCCCAACACACTTCTAGAAACACAGATCTACATCCCAAAACACTTCTAGAAACACAGATCTACACCCTAACACACTTCTAGAAACACAGATCTACACCCTAACACACTTCTAGAAACACAGATCTACACCCTAACACACTTCTAGAAACACAGATCTACACCCTAACACACTTCTAGAAACACAGATCTACACCCTAACACACTTCTAGAAACACAGATCTACACCCTAACACACTTCTAGAAACACAGATCTACACCCCAACACACTTCTAGAAACACAGATCTACACCCCAACACACTTCTAGAAACACAGATCTACACCCCAACACACTTCTAGAAACACAGATCTACACCCCAACACACTTCTAGAAACACAGATCTACACCCCAACACACTTCTAGAAACACAGATCTACATCCTAACACACTTGTAGAAACACAGATCTACACCCTAACACACTTCTAGAAACACAGATCTACACCCCAACACACTTCTAGAAACACAGATCTACACCCCAACACACTTCTAGAAACACAGATCTACACCCCAACACACTTCTAGAAACACAGATCTACACCCCAACACACTTCTAGAAACACAGATCTACACCCCAACACACTTCTAGAAACACAGATCTACACCCTAATACACTTCTAGAAACACAGATCTACACCCCAACACACTTCTAGAAACACAGATCTACACCCCAACACACTTCTAGAAACACAGATCTACACCCCAACACACTTCTAGAAACACAGATCTACACCCCAACACACTTCTAGAAACACAGATCTACACCCCAACACACTTCTAGAAACACAGATCTACACCCTAACACACTTCTAGAAACACAGATCTACACCCTAACACACTTCTAGAAACACAGATCTACACCCCAACACACTTCTAGAAACACAGATCTACACCCCAACACACTTCTAGAAACACAGATCTACACCCCAACACACTTCTAGAAACACAGATCTACACCCCAACACACTTCTAGAAACACAGATCTACACCCCAACACACTTCTAGAAACACAGATCTACACCCCAACACACTTCTAGAAACACAGATCTACACCCTAACACACTTCTAGAAACACAGATCTACACCCTAACACACTTCTAGAAACACAGATCTACATCCTAACACACTTCTAGAAACACAGATCTACACCCTAACACACTTCTAGAAACACAGATCTACACCCTAACACACTTCTAGAAACACAGATCTACACCCTAACACACTTCTAGAAACAAAGATCTACACCCTAACACACTTCTAGAAACACAGATCTACACTAACACACTTCTAGAAACACAGATCTACATCCTAACACACTTCTAGAAACACAGATCTACACCCTAATACACTTCTAGAAACACAGATCTACACCCTAACACACTTCTAGAAACACATTTTTTACGTTAATGCTAGTTTGACCACCAGAGGGCATCTTTGAGAAGCATTATCCTCTTGAAGCTAGGGGGCAGAATTTTTATGTTTGGAAGAATAACGTTCCCCATGTAAGCTGCCTTATTTCTCAGGTCCAGATACTAGAATATGCATATAACTGACAGAGTAGGATGGAAAACACTCTAAAGTTTCCAAAACTGTCAAAATATTGTCTGTGAGTATAACAGAACTGATTTTGCAGGCGAAAACCTGAGGAAATCCAACCCGGAAGTGAATCTTATTTTGAAAAATCACTGTTCCATTGCCTGCCTTTCGTCCATTTAAAGGGATATCAACCAGATTCAACCAGATAGTTTCAAGCTTTTATTCTGAAAAATGAGCGAGATTTATCAAAACGCTTCAGTGGATAGACGGAGGTCCTCTCATTAGTTCATGCGCTCGACACTGGTTGCTCAACATTTTCTTTCTCTCCAGTATTGAAATAGTTTACCGTCCGGTTGAAATATTATCGATTATTGATGTTAAAAACAACCTGAGGATTGATTATTAAAAACGTTTGACATGTTTCTACGAACTTTACGGATACTTTTTGGAATTTTCGTCAAGCCTTGATGACCTGCCTAAGGCTGTGGAATACTGAGCATAACGCACCAAACAAATGGAGGTTTTTTGATATAAAAAATAATCTTTATCGAACAAAAGGAACATTTATTGTGTAACTGGGAGTCTCGTGAGTGCAAACATCCGAAGATCATCAAAGGTAAGCGATTAATTTTATTGCTTGTCTGGCTTTCGTGACCAATCTACATTGCTGCTAGGTGTTCTTAATGTTTTGTCTAGTGATCGATAAACTCAAACAAATGCTTGGATTGCTTTCGCTGTAAAGCATATTTTCAAAATCTGACACGACAGGTGGATTAACAACAAGCTAAGCTGTGTTTTGCTATATTGCACTTGTGATTTCATGAATAGCAATTTGTTTTGAATTTGGCGCTCTGCAATTCAGCGGTTGTTTACGAAAATGATCCCGCTAAAGGGATCCGTGCGTCAAGAAGTTATATAAAAGCTCCTTATGATCTGTGAGAATATCTAACGGAAAAATGCCCCTTAGATATTCATTTAGAGTCCTCCAATCCTCTAAATGTAATTATTGGCGGAGAGTCAGGTCATTGAAAAGAATATGTTTAGATATACTGTAGGCCAAACTAGTATTGGTTACACTACAATTAGGGTGTTTGTGGCCTGCTGGAGGTCATTTTGCTGTGCGCCTCCTTGCACAAAGGCGGAGGTAGCGGTCCTGCTGCTGGGTTGTTGCCCTCCTACGGCCTCCTCCACGTCTCCTGATGTACTGGCCTGTCTCCTGGTAGCGCCTCCATGCTCTGGACACTACGCTGACAGACACAGCAAACCTTCTTGCCACAGCTCGCATTGATGTGCCATCCTGGATGAGCTGCACTACCTGAGCCACTTGTGTGGGTTGTAGACTCCGTCTCATGCTACCACTAGAGTGAAAGCACCGCCAGCATTCAAAAGTGACCAAAACATCAGCCAGGAAGCATAGGAACTGAGAAGTGGTCTGTGGTCACCACCTGCAGAATCACTCCTTTATTGGGGGTGTCTTGCTAATTGCCTATAATTTCCACCTGTTGTCTATTCCATTTGCACAACAGCATGTGAAATTTATTGTCAATCAGTGTTGCTTCCTAAGTGGACAGTTTGATTTCACAGAAGTGTGATTGACTTGGAGTTACATTGTGTTGTTTAAGTGTTCCCTTTATTTTTTTGAGCAGTGTATAATTCTAAATTAATTAATAATAAATCGCTTTGTTTAAAAAGTAACGATATTTTTGGAGATTTTGTTTTCATTTAACCTAGTGAGAGTGAGAAAAAGGCAATTCTTGAACATGGGGTGAGACATTCTCACTAATTTGTAAATAAAGCCAGTTTGTTATTTAGAATTATTTATTTCTGGAGAAACCTTTGATTATTTAGCAGACATCACTTGCTTATATTCAGTCAACACACATATCATGGAATATAATTGAACATTTTAGTTTCTCCATGCTTGTCTCAGAGCAGCGTGAAACGGTCCTGATATAGACGTCCACAGCAGGAAGGCTATATATAATGATATTTTGGAGATTTAGTTTTTTTTAAATGACAGTGAGCGATTGTAATCTGAATAAAGGCCAAAATATAGCACTGCTAATAGCCATAATGACGCAGCACAACGTGACCATGTGTGTTTGAAATAGTATTTTCCAGTAAGCAACGTTTGCCTTCATTAGACAACTTTGTTCCAATATTTATGTAATTCAGTGATATTTATTCCCATAGTAATTCGTTATGGATCCATAACTAAATCAACATCTGTATTTTATTAACGAAAGCATAAAAGATGCTGATGAAATACAGTACATGCTTTTACATTTGATTTGATTTTTTGACATTTGATCATGAAGCATTTAAAGATAAGCCACCTGAATGTGTTTATTAGGCTACTGTGCAGTCTGACAAGTAAACATAGCCTCCAGTACATACTGTAGTAAACATGGGAAAGTGCCTAATTCCTTACATCAGGGAGAGCAGGCCATGACCAGAATTTCTCAGTGACCTCAAGTACCTTCAATAATGGCTGTACTAGAGAATGCGGGCACGCGGGAGACCGGGGTTCAATTCCCCAACGGGGAGGAAAGAGTAGACGGTCCTTGTAAATAAGAGTTTGTTCTTAACTGACTTGCCTAGTTAAATAAAATGTTACACTAAGAGCATAACATTTCTGCACTCTAAGTTTCTAATTCTAGTATAACCAAAACCCAAACGGAGATTAAGTGAAAATAATCTCATCAAGACCAGTCCCCATGCTTGTCTCAGAGCAGCGTGAAACGGTGCTAAAATAGTTGTAGGCTATTGCTTCTAACTTCAATAAACTCTTTAAATAAGACCTGCGCCACATTACTCAACACTAGTGAGACTCATGTCACCTGCGGTAGGCCTATAGTGTGACTCTCCCCCAATAATTACATATAGAGGATTGGAGGATTCTAAATTAAAACCAAAAGCCGCCTCATGGGTCTCCTGGTGGCGGCCGGCACGGGAATCGAACCTCCATCAGCCAGTTAAGTTTGTCTCCGAAGAAATAGACTCCAAACTCTTGTTGTTTGAAAAGTCAAGTTGAAATGAGTTGCTCGACTGGTGTAGGTTTTCTCCATCTGTCGCTGTGCAACACTTGCATAACAAGTTAGCTATATGTTCAGCACCAGCCACTGTTCACCTCCTATTGATTGCTCTGCGGTTGCCGCCAGTTGTTTTTAAAAATGTAACCTTTATTTATCCAGGCAGGTCAGGTAAGAACAAATGATTATTTACAATGAAGGCCGACCCCGGATGATGCTGGGCCAATTGTGCGCTGCCCTATGGCACTCCCAATCACAGTCGGATGTGATTCAGCCTGTATTCGAACCAGGGACTGTAGTAATGCCTCTTGCACTGAGATGCAATGCCTTAGAAAGGTTGAAACAAATTATTTGTTGCAAGTTGGGGAGGGGAGTTTCACATCTAGCTCGGCTATTAGACTATTCAAACTTCACTAAAGAATTGTCTATTGTTCAGCTAAAATATCCAATCTCGTTCCTCGCCCTCTTCTATGATTTGTCCTCATGAATCTGTTTTTCAGCATAAAGAACTCTGTGGACACCAGGTGAGACTACACACACACACACAGATTCCTGTTGAACACAGTCTCTTTAACTACCTTATTTTCTCAATAACAGTCTCTCTCCTTCACTTCATCCCCCTTCTCCCTAAATCCTCTAGGTTATATCAGCTGTGTTGGTGAAGCCCCTCCCGCATCTGAACTGGCTGACACAGAGGGCACAGCATGATCATAGGTGAGAGGTCACTTGGTCAGGTCAACAGGAAGTATTATTAAAGAGATGCTTTACATTGAAATACAGACAGAGATGCAGTAGTCCCAGAGTTAATGATCCCAGGTCAGTTTATATTATACAGGAAGTATTATTAAAGAGATGCTTTACATTGAAATACAGATAGATGTAGTAGTCCCAGAGTTAATGATCCAAGGTCAGTTTATATTATACAGGAAGTATTATTAAAGAGATGCTTTACATTGAAATACAGACAGAGATGCAGTAGTCCCAGAGTTAATGATCCCAGGTCAGTTTATATTATACAGGAAGTATTATTAAAGAGATGCTTTACATTGAAATACAGACAGAGATGTAGTAGTCCCAGAGTTAATGATCCAAGGTCAGTTTTGCATTTCACCTCCTGATGATTATGATGACTGACCGTGTTAGAATACAAAACAACAAAGCTTAATCATGCTCTCTCTATTCAATTCAATTCAATTCAAGGGGCTTTATTGGCATGGGAAACATGTGTTAACATTGCCAAAGCAAGTGAGGTAGACAATACACAAATGTGAAACAAACAATACAAATTAACAGTAAACATTACACATACAGAAGTTTCAAAACAATAAAGACATTACAAATGTCATATTATATATATACAGTGTTGTAACAATGTACAAATGGTTAAAGCACACAAGTTAAGATAAATAAGCATAAATATGGGTTGTATTTACAATGGTGTTTGTTCTTCACTGGTTGCCGTTTTCTTGTGACAACAGGTCACAAATCTTGCTGCTGTGATGGCACACTGTGGAATTTCACCCAGTAGATATGGGAGTTTATCAAAATTGGATTTGTTTTCGAATTCTTTGTGGATCTGTGTAATCTGAGGGAAATATGTGTCTCTAATATGGTCATACATTGGGCAGGAGGTTAGGAAGTGCAGCTCAGTTTCCACCTCATTTTGTGGGCAGTGAGCACATAGCCTGTCTTCTCTTGAGAGCCATGTCTGCCTACGGCGGCCTTTCTCAATAGCAAGGCTATGCTCACTGAGTCTGTACATAGTCAAAGCTTTCCTTAAGTTTGGGTCAGTCACAGTGGTCAGGTATTCTGCCACAGTGTACTCTCTGTTTAGGGCCAAATAGCATTCTAATTTGCTCTGTTTTTTTGTTAATTCTTTCCAATGTGTCAAGTAATTATCTTTTTGTTTTCTCATGATTTGGTTGTGTCTAATTGTGCTGTTGTCCTGGGGCTCTGTGGGGTGTGTTTGTGTTTGTGAACAGAGCCCTAGGACCAGCTTGCTTAGGGGACTCTTCTCCAGGTTCATCTCTCTGTAGGTGATGGCTTTGTTATGGAAGGTTTGGGAATCGCTTCCTTTTAGGTGGTTGTAGAATTTAACGGCTCTTTTCTGGATTTTGATAATTAGTGGGTATCGGCCTAATTCTGCTCTGCATGCATTATTTGGTGTTCTACGTTGTACACGGAGGATATTTTTGCAGAATTCTGCATGCAGAGTCTCAATTTGGTGTTTGCCCCATTTTGTGAAATCTTGGTTGGTGAGCGGACCCCAGACCTCACAACCATAAAGGGCAATGGGCTCTATGACTGATTCAAGTATTTTTAGCCAGATCCTAATTGGTATGTTGAAATTTATGTTCCTTTTGATGGCATAGAATGCCCTTCTTGCCTTGTCTCTCAGATCGTTCACAACTTTGTGGAAGTTACCTGTGGTGCTGATGTTTAGGCCGAGGTATGTATAGTTTTTTGTGTGCTCTAGGGCAACGGTGTCTAGATGGAATTTGTGGTCCTGGCGACTGGACCTTTTTTGGAACACCATTATTTTGGTCTTACTGAGATTTACTGTCAGGGCCCAGGTCTGACAGAATCTGTGCAGAAGATCTAGGTGCTGCTGTAGGCCCTCCTTGGTTGGTGACAGAAGCACCAGATCATCAGCAAACAGTAGACATTTGACTTCGGATTCTAGTAGGGTGAGACCGGGTGCTGCAGACTGTTCTAGTGCCCGCGCCAATTCGTTGATATATATGTTGAAGAGGGTGGGGCTTAAGCTGCATCCCTGTCTCACCCCACGACCCTGTGTGAAGAAATGTGTGTGTTTTTTGCCAATTTTAACCGCACACTTGTTGTTTGTGTACATGGATTTTATAATGTCGTATGTTTTACCCCCAACACCACTTTCCATCAATTTGTATAGCAGACCCTCATGCCAAATTGAGTCGAAGGCTTTTTTGAAATCAACAAAGCATGAGAAGACTTTGCCTTTGTTTTGGTTTGTTTGGTTGTCAATTAGGGTGTGTAGGGTGAATACATGGTCTGTTGTACGGTAATTTGGTAAAAAGCCAATTTGACATTTGCTCAGTACATTGTGTTCATTGAGGAAATGTACGAGTCTGCTGTTAATGATAATGCAGAGTATTTTACCAAGGTTACTGTTGACGCATATTCCACGGTAGTTATTGGGGTCAAATTTGTCTCCACTTTTGTGGATTGGGGTGATCAGTCCTTGGTTCCAAATATTGGGGAAGATGCCAGAGCTAAGGACGATGTTAAAGAGTTTTAGTATAGCCAATTGGAATTTGTTGTCTGTATATTTGATCATTTCATTAAGGATACCATCAACACCACAGGCCTTTTTGGGTTGGAGGGTTTTTATTTTGTCCTGTAACTCATTCAAGGTAATTGGAGAATCCAGTGGGTTCTGGTAGTCTTTAATAGTTGATTCTAGGATTTGTATTTGATCATGTATATGTTTTTGCTCTTTATTCTTTGTTATAGAGCCAAAAAGATTGGAGAAGTGGTTTACCCATACATCTCCATTTTGGATAGATAATTCTTCGTGTTGTTGTTTGTTTAGTGTTTTCCAATTTTCCCAGAATTGGTTAGAGTCTATGGATTCTTCAATTACATTGAGCTGATTTCTGACGTGCTGTTCCTTCTTTTTCCGTAGTGTATTTCTGTATTGTTTTAGTGATTCACCATAGTGAAGGCGTAGACTCAGGTTTTCCGGGTCTCTATGTTTTTGGTTGGACAGGTTTCTCAATTTATTTCTTAGATTTTTGCATTCTTCATCAAACCATTTGTCATTGTTGTTCATTTTCTTCGGTTTTCTATTTGAGATTTTTAGATTTGATAGGGAAGCTGAGAGGTCAAATATACTGTTAAGATTTTCTACTGCCAAGTTTACACCTTCACTATTGCAGTGGAACATTTTACCCAGGAAGTTGTCTAAAAGGGATTGAATTTGCTGTTGCCTAATTGTTTTTTGGTAGGTTTCCAAACTGCATTCCTTCCATCTATAGCATTTCTTAATGTTACTCAGTTCCTTTGGCTTTGATGCCTCATGATTGAGTATTGCTCTGTTCAAGTAGACTGTAATTTTGCTGTGATCTGATAGGGGTGTCAGTGGGCTGACTGTGAACGCTCTGAGAGACTCTGGGTTGAGGTCAGTGATAAAGTAGTCTACAGTGCTACTGCCAAGAGATGAGCTATAGGTGTACCTACCATAGGAGTCCCCTCGAAGCCTACCATTGACTATGTACATACCCAGCGTGCGACAGAGCTGCAGGAGTTGTGACCCGTTTTTGTTGGTTATGTTGTCATAGTTGTGCCTAGGGGGGCATATGGGGGAGGGAATGCTGTCACCTGCAGGCAGGTGTTTGTCCCCCTGTGTGCTGAGGGTGTCAGGTTCGTGTCCAGTTCTGGCATTTAGGTCGCCACAGACTAATACATGTCCCTGGGCCTGGAAATTATTGATTTCCCCCTCCAGGATGGAGAAGCTGTCATCATTAAAGTATGGGGATTCTAGTGGGGGGATATAGGTAGCACACAGGAGGACATTTTTCTCTGTTAAGATAATTTCCTTTTGAATTTCTAGCCAAATGTAAAATGTTCCTGTTTTGATTAATTTAATGGAGTGAGTTAGGTCTGCTCTATATCAAATTAGCATTCCCCCTGAGTCCCTTCCCTGTTTCACACCTGGTAGTTTGGTGGATGGGACTACCAGCTCTCTGTAACCTAGAGGACAACCAGTGGGTCTGTCTCCTCTATACCACCCACCTGGTAGTGTGGTGGATGGGACTACCAGCTCTCTGTAACCTAGAGGGCAACCAGTGGGTCTGTCTCCTCTATACCACCCACCTGGTAGTGTGGTGGATGGGACTACCAGCTCTCTGTAACCTAGAGGGCAACCAGTGGGTCCGTCTCCTCTATACTACCCACCTGGTAGTGTGGTGGATGGGACTACCAGCTCTCTGTAACCTAGAGGGCAACCAGTGGGTCCGTCTCCTCTATACCACCCACCTGGTAGTTTGGTGGATGGGACTACCAGCTCTCTGTAACCTAGAGGGCAACCAGTGGGTCCGTCTCCTCTATACCATGTTTCTTGCAGGATGACAATGTCTGCATTACCGATTTCTTTGGTGAAGTCCGGGTTCCTGCTCTTTAGGCCAAAGGCAGATGACCTCAGGCCTTGGATATTCCAGGGTGATATAGTGAAGGCTTTTTGTTCCATAAAGTGTCCAATGTTGTTGGTCGTGGTTTGGCCTCAGGCCAGTAAGTGTGAGCAGAGCCTGCTCTATCCATCTGTCTCTCGTCTGCAGGTATGTTTTGATGTGAGAGAGGAAGCCAGTCCCGTAACACAGTCTAGTGCTACTAATTACTGTCACTTAAGACCTCATGCTGGGCCCACACTGGTATAACACCACAGTCAGCAGGAGAGCAATTATAAACCTGCTGTTTCTGAAGGAAGACATGAAACTAAATTACAGCTCTATTGAGAGACAACATTGTTTCACACCCAACGGTCCCATCTCTGTGGCATACCGAGAATGAAAAAAAAACAACTTAATGGAAAAGGATGGGTTTGAGCTCCAGGAACAAAGGAGAAAGGATGCTCCTGAAGGGGTTGAGGAGGGAGTGATGGGGGGACGAGGGGAGAGAGGGGTGAGGAGGGAGTGATGGGGGGATGAGGGGAGAGAGGGCGATGTGGGACAAAGGCGGTGAGGAGGGAGTGATGGTGGGACGAGGGGAGAGAGGGGTGAGGAGGGAGTGATGGGGGGACGAGGGGAGAGAGGGGTGAGGAGGGAGTGATGGGGGGATGAGGGGTGAGGAGGGAGTGATGGGGGGATGAGGGGAGAGAGGGCGATGTGGGACAAAGGGGTGAGGAGGGGGGTGGGACACTCACCTTCCGCCGAGATGGCTGCAGCAGAGAGAGGGTATTGGGCGGGAAGAGGGGCCTCGGCTACAGCCTCAGCCGATTGGGCCTCAGTGTTAGGGGCGCGGTCAGGTGCGGACGGTGGGGACTGGGTAGCAGGAGGAGAGGTCCCTGTAGCCCCACCAGCGGAGGAAGAGGAGGAAGAGGAGGAGGGAGTAAAGGAGACAAATAAAGGACAGGGAAGGGAGAGAGACAGCGAGAACCAAAAGATAAAGCAGATTGTCTTTGGGTTTTGGTGAAGGAGGGTTAACAGGGTGTTGGACATACAGAGCAACACAGCTGCTGTGCTGTGGGCACTGGGAGGGATCCCTTCTTACCTTTCTACCTGCTCTAACAAGAGCTTTGTTTTTTTAGCCTTAACAAACTCCTTAGGAAATCCAAAACTCCGGTGTGGTGTGTGACCGTGCCGTAGCTAGGTGGCCATAGAGAAGTACGTTACCTGGAAAGCTGCCTGGTGGAGAGGCTGTTGGCACAGCGATGGGTACTCCTACAGAGCCACTCCCACTGTTCTCTCCACTGCTGCTGGGGTGACTGCCTCCACTGCTGCTGGGGTGACTGCCTCCACTGCTGCTGGGGTGACTGCCTCCACTGCTGCTGGGGTGACTGCCTCCACTGCTGCTGGGGTGACTGCCTCCACTGCTGCTGGGGTGACTGCCTCCACTGCTGCTGGGGTGACTGCCTCCACTGCTGCTGGGGTGACTGCCTCCACTGCTGCATAACACACACATTATAGACACACTGCTGATTAAAACACACATTACAGCCACACAGAACACTGCTGCCACTAAAGGGATAAGAGAGGACAGGACAGGGCTCACATAACAGGCATAACAACTGACTCTAGCTGGTCACCAGACAATACTACTATGTAGCATCCGGATTAGTGTCCTTTTATAGCCTCGCTATAAACTTGGGGTTCTAGGTGACTGAAGGGAGAGATAATCTCCACAATATCTGAGTGACATCTTTTCAGTCAGGAGGATAAGGCCTCAACAGCTTTATCCGCAGTCAGGAGGATAAGGCCTCAACAGCTGTATCTGCAGTCAGGAGGATAAGGCTGTATCTGCAGTCAGGAGGATAAGGCCTCAACAGCTTTATCCGCAGTCAGGAGGATAAGGCCTCAACAGCTGTATCCGCAGTCAGGAGGATAAGGCCTCAACAGCTGTATCCGCAGTCAGGAGGATAAGGCCTCAACAGCTGTATCCGCAGTCAGGAGGATAAGGCCTCAACAGCTTTATCTGCAGTCAGGAGGATAAGGCCTCAACAGCTGTATCCCCAGTCAGGAGGATAAGGCCTCAACAGCTGTATCCCCAGTCAGGAGGATAAGGCCTCAACAGCTTTATCCGCAGTCAGGAGGATAAGGCCTCAACAGCTTTATCTGTAGTCAGGAGGATAAGGCCTCAACAGCTGTATCCCCAGTCAGGAGGATAAGGCCTCAACAGCTTTATCTGCAGTCAGGAGGATAAGGCCTCAACAGCTTTATCTGTAGTCAGGAGGATAAGGCCTCAACAGCTTTATCTGCAGTCAGGAGGATAAGGCTGTATCTGCAGTCAGGAGGATAAGGCCTCAACAGCTGTATCCCCAGTCAGGAGGATAAGGCCTCAACAGCTTTATCTGCAGTCAGGAGGATAAGGCCTCAACAGCTTTATCTGTAGTCAGGAGGATAAGGCCTCAACAGCTTTATCTGTAGTCAGGAGGATAAGGCTGTATCTGCAGTCAGGAGGATAAGGCCTCAACAGCTGTATCCCCAGTCAGGAGGATAAGGCCTCAACAGCTGTATCCCCAGTCAGGAGGATAAGGCCTCAACAGCTGTATCCCCAGTCAGGAGGATAAGGCCTCAACAGCTGTATCCCCAGTCAGGAGGATAAGGCCTCAACAGCTGTATCCGCAGTCAGGAGGATAAGGCCTCAACAGTTTTATCTGTAGTCAGGAGGATAAGGCTGTATCTGCAGTCAGGAGGATAAGGCCTCAACAGCTTTATCCGCAGTCAGGAGGATAAGGCCTCAACAGCTGTATCCGCAGTCAGGAGGATAAGGCCTCAACAGCTGTATCTGCAGTCAGGAGGATAAGGCCTCAACAGCTGTATCTGCAGTCAGGAGGATAAGGCCTCAACAGCTTTATCCGCAGTCAGGAGGATAAGGCCTCAACAGCTGTATCCCCAGTCAGGAGGATAAGGCCTCAACAGCTGTATCCCCAGTCAGGAGGATAAGGCCTCAACAGCTGTATCCGCAGTCAGGAGGATAAGGCCTCAACAGCTGTATCCGCAGTCAGGAGGATAAGGCCTCAACAGCTGTATCCCCAGTCAGGAGGATAAGGCCTCAACAGCTGTATCCCCAGTCAGGAGGATAAGGCCTCAACAGCTTTATCCGCAGTCAGGAGGGTTTCTTCATCCGACTCAACATCTTCTCTACAGGGTAGGATTCACTAAGCTTCTAACGCCACTGCATTAGTCGTCTGTTCAAGATGTTCAGTGACACAATTCTCTCCGAGGCAGATGGGAATAGGCGGTAATATGGCACTGCACGCTCCGGTCCAAGGCATAGTTGGAACAGCCACATATCAAGACTGACTGTGTGGGTGGACTTGAGACCCATGCACTATAACAGATGACAAAAATCTAATCTCCATTTCTTTCCAGTGAATTCTCCGAGCTCCTAAAGCTCTCTGAGCAGGTTGGCTGCTGCCCTCTGGAGAGTACTGAAAAGGCTGATACAGCAGGAGACAGAGACTTGAGTCCCAAAATGGCCTCCTATTCCCTATATAGTGCACTACTTTAGACCAGGGCCCTATAGAACCCTATTCCCTATATAGTGCACTACTTTAGACCAAAGCCTCTATGGGCCCAGGCCAAACGTAGTGCACTACATAGAGAAGAGGGTGCCATTTGATACACAGCCCAAGACTGGGGGAAGGGGGGGCCATCTTATATAAACCCAGCAGTGAAGTCACTTCAAAAGAAAAATGGAGAGGAAAAAAAAAGAAAAATGTTCCTGAGGAATAGATGAGGCAGGAGTCTTTCTGGTCTCAGAGCACTCAGTGGTTCAGGTTTCTGTTGAAAGGCTGGAAAAAGTGATTCTAGCAGCCAGTCAGCACTTCTTCATGGCTCAGTAGTCGTCCATCACACAGCAGGACAGGTCTATTCCACAAGATCCTCCTGGACGGTGCCATTCAACAGTTGCCTTTGAACAATACATCGGGTGTTGCAATCCTGCTTCAAGGACCATGTTGTTGAGAAGGTCTCAGCAAGATGAGAAGAATGCAGAATGGGCTCCCGAGGGCTATAAAAGACCATAAAGCTCTGTATCCAGAGAGGCCTATAAATCTATTTATTATGTAGCACCATAAAATACAGAGGTCTAAGGCGCAGCATCTCAGTGCAAGAGGCATCACTACAGTCCCTGGTTCGAATCCAGGCTGTATCACATCCGGACGTGATTGGGAGTCCCACAGGGCGGCGCACAATTGGCCCAGCGTCGTCTGGCCGTCATTGTAAATAAGAATTTGTTCTCAACTGACTTGCCTAGTTAAATAAAGGTACAATACAACAATTAATGAGAGTAGTAACTAACGGATAAGGCCTCAACAGCTTTTAGTGGCCTATGATCACATCTATAACCATGTCTCAGTCGAGAGAACGCAGAGAGAGAGAGAGGAGGGGTACCTGTAGAACACAGAGAGAGGAGGGGTACCTGTAGAACAGAGAGAGAGGAGGGGTACCTGTAGAACAGAGAGAGGAGGGGTACCTGTAGAACAGAGAGAGGAGGGGTACCTGTAGAACACAGAGAGAGGAGGGGTACCTGTAGAACAGAGAGAGAGGAGGGGTACCTGTAGAACAGAGAGAGGAGGGGTACCTGTAGAACACAGAGAGAGGAGGGGTACCTGTAGAACAGAGAGAGAGGAGGGGTACCTGTAGAACAGAGAGAGGAGGGGTACCTGTAGAACAGAGAGAGGAGGGGTACCTGTAGAACAGAGAGAGAGGAGGGGTACCTGTAGAACAGAGAGAGAGGAGGGGTACCTGTAGAACAGAGAGAGAGGAGGGGTACCTGTAGAACAGAGAGAGGAGGGGTACCTGTAGAACAGAGAGAGGAGGGGTACCTGTAGAACACAGAGAGAGGAGGGGTACCTGTAGAACAGAGAGAGAGGAGGGGTACCTGTAGAACAGAGAGAGGAGGGGTACCTGTAGAACACAGAGAGAGGAGGGGTACCTGTAGAACAGAGAGAGGAGGGGTACCTGTAGAACAGAGAGAGGAGGGGTACCTGTAGAACAGAGAGAGGAGGGGTACCTGTAGAACAGAGAGAGGAGGGGTACCTGTAGAACAGAGAGAGAGGAGAGGTACCTGTAGAACAGAGAGAGAGGAGGGGTACCTGTAGAACAGAGAGAGAGGAGGGGTACCTGTAGAACAGAGAGAGAGGAGGGGTACCTGTAGAACAGAGAGAGAGGAGGGGTACCTGTAGAACAGAGAGAGGAGGGGTACCTGTAGAACACAGAGAGAGGAGGGGTACCTGTAGAACAGAGAGAGAGGAGGGGTACCTGTAGAACAGAGAGAGAGGAGGGGTACCTGTAGAACACAGAGAGAGGGGTACCTGTAGAACACAGAGAGAGGAGGGTACCTGTAGAACAGAGAGAGGAGGGTACCTGTAGAACAGAGAGAGGAGGGGTACCTGTAGAACACAGAGAGAGGAGGGGTACCTGTAGAACAGAGAGAGAGGAGGGGTACCTGTAGAACACAGAGAGAGGAGAGGTACCTGTAGGTGCGCTGGTTAACTGAAGTGGTGAGAACAGGACTCTCCTGCTGGGCCATGCTGCGTGTGGGGCTGGGGACATAGTCGTTAGGGACCACAGGCGGACGCACGGGCCCCAGCGTCCGATAGGGGGAGTGGCGCCTGGACGAGAGGGGTAAGAGAGCAGTTTAACATCTCAAGATTACACAACTGTAAAAGGAGAAATTGAAAGGTTTTGGTGTTATTGCAAATGACAGACCTTTTACAGTTGTGTAATGTTGAGATTACAGTGAATCATACTAGGAGGAGAACTGGCAACATGAATATAGCTATGGTAGAGTGGAGGATCATAAAACAGATGATATAGACTGGAGAATGTGATGTCCACTCCTCTGGATCACCTGATGTTAGCATCCTGTCTGAATGAATTAACACCTCTCTCTCTCTCTCTCTGAAACAATGCACGCAAGTTGTTGAGTAGGATTTATTGACCACGCTGATATGTGGACCAACACCATGCTAATAACAGGGCATTCGGAAAGTATTCAGACCCCTTGTCTTTTTCCTCATTTTGTTTCGTTACAGCCTTATTCTAAAATCGATTACATTTTTTCCCCCCTCATCAATCTACACACAATACCCCATAATGACATCACAATACCCCATAATGACATCACAATACCCCATAATGACATCACAATACCCCATAATGACATCACAATACCCCATAATGACATCACAATACCCCATAATGACATCACAATACCCCATAATGACATCACAATACCCCATAATGACAAAGCAAAAACAGATGAAAACTTTTTGGAAATGTATTAAAAATAAAAAATAAACTTTACTCAGTACTTCGTTGAAGCACCTTTGGCAGTGATTATAGCCTCCAGTCTTCTTGTGACGCTGAAAGCTTGGCACACCTGTATTTGGGGAGTTTCTCCCATTCTTCTCTGCAGATCCTCTCAAGCTCTGTCAGGTTGGACGGGGATCTCTACTTCGCTCTGTTAATCTTTCCCTCAATCCTGACAAGTCTCCGAATGTCGGCCACCACCATGCTTCACTGCAGGGATGGTGCCAGGTTTCCTCCAGACGTGACACTTGGCATTCAGGCCAAAGAGTTCAATCTTGGTTTCATCAGACCAGAAAATTGGGCCACTCAAGTGACGCAGTGGTCTAAGGCATCGCAGTTGGTAGCTGTGTCACTAAAGATCCTGGTTGGAGTCCAGGCCGGGAGACCCATGGGAGGGCGCACATTTGGTTAGAGGAGGGTTTGGGCAGCAGGGATGTCCTTGTCCCATCGCGCGTTAGCGGACCGAGCGCATGGACGCTGACACTGTCGCCAGGTGTACAGTGTTTCCTCCAACACATTGGTTCGGCGGCCAAGAAGCAGCGACAGCCGGAGGGGATGGCTGACGTCCTATCAGCTCTTATCCAACCACGCCATTTTGTTTGTTTTTTCGCGTTGTTCGTAACTTGTTTTGTACATAATGTTGCTGCTACCGTCTCTTATGACCGAATAAAAGAGCTTCTGGACATCAGATCTGCGATTAATCACCTCAGATTAGACAAAAATTCAATATTCAATGAGTCGGACGGGAGGGATATACTACAGACACCCGACCAGGCCCAGATCCCCGTCATTCGCTGGAGAAGGAAACAGATTTCACGGAAAAAGATCAGGGTGCCTTGTGAGGATCAGGCGATAAGTGGCTAATCTGCCTTTAACTTCCGTCCTGCTAGCTAATGTCCAATCGCTGGAAAATAAATGGGACGAACTGAAAGCACGTTTATCCTACCAACGGGACATTAAAAACTGTAATATCTTTTGTTTCACCGAGTCGTGGCTGAACGACGACATTAAGAACATACAGCTGGCGGGTTATACACTGTATCAGCAGGACAGAACAGCAGCCTCTGGTAAGACACGGGGTGGTGGATTAAACACTCTATCAGCAGGACAACAGCCTCTGGTAAGACACGGGGTGGTGGGTTATACACTGTATCAGCAGGACAGGACAGCAGCCTCTGGTAAGACACGGGGTGGTGGATTATACACTATCAGCAGGACAGAACAGCAGCCTCTGGTAAGACACGGGGTGGTGGGTTATACACTCTATCAGCAGGGTAGAACAGCAGCCTCTAGTAAGACACGGGGCGGGAGCCTATGCAAATATGTAACCAACAGCTGGTGCACGATATCTAAGGAAGTCTCGAGGTTTTGCTCGCCTGAGGTAGAGTATCTCATGATAAGCTGTAGATCACACTATCTACCTAGAGAGTTTATCTGTATTTTTCATAGCTGTCTACATACCACCACAGACCGACGCTGGCACTAAAACCTCACTCAATGAGCTATATACCGCCATAAGCAAACAGGAAAACGCTCATCCAGAAGCAGCGCCCCTAGTGGCCGGGGACATTAATGCAGGGAAACTTAAATCAGTTTTTACCTCATTTCTATGTTAAATGTGCAACCAGAGTGAACAATTCTAGACCACCTTTACTCCACACACAGAGACACGTACAAAGCTCTCCCTCGTCCTCCATTTGACAAATCTGACCATAATTCTATCCTCCTGATTCCTACTTACAAGCTAAAATTAAAGCATGAAGTACCAGTGACTCGGTCTATAAACAAGTGGTCAGATGAAGCAGAAGCTAAACTACGGGACTGTTTTGCTAGCACAGACTGGAATATGTTCCGGGATTCTGCCGATGGCATTGAGGAGTATACCCCAACCAGAAGCCATGGATTACAGGCAACATATGTACTGACCTAAAGGGTAGAGCTGCCGCTTTCAAGGAGCGGGACTCTAACCCGGAAGCTTATAAGAAATCCAACTAAGCCCTCCGACGAACCATCAAACAGGCAAAGCATCAATACAGGACTAAACTCGATTCGTACTACACCGGCTCCGATGCTCGTCGGATATGACAGGGCTTGCCAACGATTAGAGTGGGAAGCACAGCTGAGAGCTGCCCAGTGACACGAGCCTACCAGACGAGCTAAACTACTTCTATGCTTGTTTCGAGGCAAGCAACACTGAAGGATGTATGAGAGCACCAGCTGTTCCGGACGACTGTGTGATCACGCTCTCCGTAGCTGATGTGAGTAAGACCTATAAACAGGGCAACATTCACAAGGCCGCAGGGCCAGATCGATTACCAGGACGTTTACTCCGAGCATGCGCTGACCACCTGGCAAGTGTCTTCACTGACATTTTCAACCTCTCCCTGACCGAATCTGTAAAACCTTCATGTTTCAAGCAGACCACCATAGTCATTGTGCCCAAGAACACTAAGGTTCCTGCCAAAATGACTCCCGACCCGTAGCACTCACGTCTGTAGCCATGAAATGCTTTTAAAGGCTGGTCATGGCTCACATGAACATCATTATCCCAGAAACCCTAGACCCACTCCAATTTTCATACCGCCCCAACAGATCCACAGATGATGCAATCTCTATTGCACTCCACACTGCCCTTTCCCACCTGGACAAAACACCTATGTGAGAATGCTATTCATTGACTACAGCTCAGCGTTCAACACCATAGTACCCTCAAATCTCATCACTAAGCTAAGAACCTTGGGACTAAACACCTCCCTCTGCAACTGGATCCTGGACTTCCTGACGGGCCGCACCCAGGTGGTGAGGGTAGGCAACAACACATCTGCCACGCTGATCCTCAACACTGGAGCTCCCCAGGGCTGCGTGCTCAGTCCCCTCTTGTACTTCCTGTTCACCCACGACTGCATGGCCAGGCACGACTCCAACACCATCATTAAATTTGCCAGTGGTAGGCCTGATCACCAACAACGAGACAGCCTATAGGGAGGAGGTCAGAGACCTGACCGTGTGGTGCAAGGACAACAACCTCTCCCTCAACGTGATCAAGACAAAGGAGATGATTGTGGACTACAGGAAAAAGAGGACCGAGCACACCTCCATTCTCAATGACGGGTCTGTAGTGGAGCAGGTTGAGAGCTTCAAGTTCCTTGGTGTCCACATCACCAACAAACTAACATGGTCCAAGCACACCAAGACAGTCAAGAAGAGGGCACGACAAAACCTATTCCCCCTCAGGAGACTGAAAAGATTTTGCATAGGTCCTCAGATCCTCAAAAGTATCTACAGCTGCAACATCAAGAGTATATCGACTGGTTGCATCACTGCCTGGTACGGCAACTACTCAGCCTCTGTCCGCAAGGCACTAGAGGGTAGACTATTCCTCCCCTCCTACACTGCTGCTACTCTCTGTTATCATCAGCCCAGTACATCACTGGGGCAAAGCTGCATGCCATCCAGGACCTTTACACCAGGCGGTGTCAGAGGAAGGCCCTAAAAATTGTCAAAGACCCCAGCCACCCCAACCACCCTAGTCATAGACTATTCTCTCTCCTATCGCATGGCAAGCGGTACCGGAGTGCCAAGTCTAGGACCAAAAGGCTTCTCAACAGTTTTTACCTCCAAGCCATAAGACTCCTGAACAGCTAATCAAATGGCTACCCGGACTATGCATTGTGTCCCCCCACCCCCCCAACCCCTCTTTTACGCTGCTGCTACTCTCTGTTTATCATCTATGCATAGTCACTAACTATACCTACATGTACATACTACCTCTATTAGCCCGACTAACCGGTGCCCCCCACACATTGACTCTGTACCGGTACCACCTGTATATAGCCTCGCTACTGTCATTTTCACTGTCATTTTACTTTTATATATATTTTTTCCTTTACTTATCTATTGTTTACCTAATACCTATTTTTTACTTAAAAATTGCACTGTTGGTTAGGGCTTGTAAGTAAGCATTTCACTAAGGTCCACACCTGTTGTATTTGGTGCACGTGAAAAAAACTTTGATTTGATAGTGGACTTCAGGAAACAGCAGAGTGGGCAGCCACCCCATCCACATCGACCGCAATGGAAAATGTGGAAAGCTTCAAGTTCCTCAGTGTACACGTCACTGACAAACTGTCCATCCACACAGTGTGGTGAAGGCACAACAGCCTCCAGAGGTCCAACCTCTGGAGGCTGAAGAAATGTGGCTTGTCACCTAAAACCCTCACAAACTTTTACAGATGCACAATTGAGAGCATCCTGTCGGGCTGTATCACCGCCTGGTACGACAACTGTAATCTGTAATCTACAGTACCTAACATCAACGACCTACATTTGATTAGAGGGCTGAGAAAGGTCATGTAACAAGCTGCCAGACTGTGACGTTATTCCTCCTATAATATAGCTGTAATAGCACAGCCTTTTGAGACGTTCCATCACCACTTCAGCAAATCACAACACAGAATATCACTTCAGATGTTGAGATGTTCCTCTTCCCACACAACATTAGGTCACAGATGAGGAAACACAGTAAAGAAAACAACAGGACAGTTGGCCCTTCCACAATTTCCAATAGAAATAGGATTCATGTTATTGCTATGGTTATGCCAACATCATGGATAGTGACATCACATACCCAATGGTTCCCTTCCCTGGCATGGGGGGGCTGGGGGGTTTCTGGGTCGGTGGGTTGGTTCGAGGGAGACCTCCACCCATCTTCATATTCTGGCTGCTGACCTGTGAGGAGAGTCATCTAGGAATCATTCAGCGCCCACACAGGAGTCGTACAGGAGGAGAATACGTCAGCTATGACATAAGAAACCTTGCTACACACAGACACATCGCTGTGAGAACATCCTTACCTTGAACCTTAGCGACAGACACATCGCCATGAGAACATCCTTACCTTGAACCTTAGCAACAGACACATCGTTGTGGGAACATCCTTACCTTGAACCTTAGCAACAGACACATCACTGTCAGAACATCCTTAGCAACAGACGCATCACTGTGAGAACATCCTTACCTTGAACCTTAGCGACAGACACATCGCCATGAGAACATCCTTACCTTGAACCTTAGCAACAGACACATCGTTGTGGGAACATCCTTACCTTGAACCTTAGCAACAGACACATCACTGTCAGAACATCCTTAGCAACAGACACATCACTGTGAGAACCTCCTTAGCAACAGACACATCGCTGTGAGAACATCCTTACCTTGAACCTTAGCAACAGACACATCGCTGTGAGAACCTCCTTACCTTGAACCTTAGCAACAGACACATCGCTGTGAGAACATCCTTACCTTGAACCTTAGCAACAGACACATCGCTGTGAGAACATCCTTACCTTGAACCTTAGCAACAGACACATCACTGTCAGAACATCCTTAGCAACAGACACATCGCTGTGAGAACCTCCTTAGCAACAGACACATCGCTGTGAGAACATCCTTACCTTGAACCTTAGCAACAGACACATCGCTGTGAGAACCTCCTTACCTTGAACCTTAGCAACAGACACATCGCTGTGAGAACATCCTTACCTTGAACCTTAGCAACAGACACATCGCTGTGAGAACATCCTTACCTTGAACCTTAGCAACAGACACATCACTGTCAGAACATCCTTAGCAACAGACACATCGCTGTGAGAACCTCCTTAGCAACAGACACATCGCTGTGAGAACATCCTTACCTTGAACCTTAGCAACAGACACATCGCTGTGAGAACCTCCTTAGCAACAGACACATCGCTGTGAGAACATCCTTAGCAACAGACACATGGCTGTGAGAACATCCTTACCTTGAACCTTAGCAACAGACACATCGCTGTGAGAACATCCTTAGCAACAGACACATCGCTGTGAGAACATCCTTACCTTGAACCTTAGCAACAGACACATGGCTGTGAGAACATCCTTAGCAACAGACACATCGCTGTGAGAACATCCTTAGCAACAGACACATGGCTGTGAGAACATCCTTACCTTGAACCTTAGCAACAGACACATCGCTGTGAGAACATCCTTAGCAACAGACACATCGCTGTGAGAACATCCTTACCTTGAACCTTAGCAACAGACACATCGCTGTGAGAACATCCTTAGCAACAGACACATCGCTGTGAGAACATCCTTACCTTGAACCTTAGCAACAGACACGTCACTGTCAGAACATCCTTACCTTGAACCTTAGCAACAGACACATCGCTGTCAGAACATCCTTAGCAACAGACGCATCACTGTGAGAACATCATTACCTTGAACCTTAGCAACCACTTAAAGCAGGAATGAAAGCCAGAGAAGAGAAAAGGGAGAGCAGTGGGAGGTTAGTGAGAGGAGGAAGACAGCCATTAGAGGAAAAACCATAGCTAGTTATGAGTATGCTACATTACCAGTTAGATAAGCAGTGAAAATGATGCCGTATTGTCCATCTCTAAGAAGAGCTCTAAGCATGCAACTATTAAGAAATATACTACGCCATCATATTCACGCCTGAAGCGTTACACGAGTGACAATCAATTGTGTTGTGTTCTTTCAACCTACCTTGACTCCATGGCCGATGTCATCCAGCACATTGTAATCTATAGGTTTACAGATGTACCGCACCGGCCTCTCCGGATTGGCTGGAGCAACGATTTTGTGGGTGCGAGATGTGTTCTTATTGGTAGTCAGGATTCCAATCTCTCTCCTTGCCACCTTCTCCTTGTGGATGTCCACCGTCTGTATGGAGAGAGAGAGAGAGAGAGAGAGAGAGAGAGAGAGAGAGAGAGAGAGAGAGAGAGAGAGAGAGAGAGAGAGAGAGAGAGAGAGAGAGAGAGAGAGAGAGAGAGAGAGAGAGAGAGAGAGGTAGAGAGGTAAAGAGAGAGAGAGAGAGAGAGAAAGAGAGGTAAAGAGAGAGAGAGAGAGAGAGAAAGGTAGAGAGGTAAAGAGAGAGAGAGAGAGAAAGGTAGAGAGGTAAAGAGAGAGAGAGAGAGAAAGAGAACGAGAGGTAGAGCGGTAAAGAGGGAGAGAGAGAGAGGTAGAGAGGTAAAGAGAGAGAGAGAGAGAGAGAGAGAGAGAAAGGTAGAGAGAGAGAGGTAGAGAGGTAAAGAGAGAGAGAGAGCGAGAGGTAGAGAGAGAGAGAGGTAGAGAGAGAGAGAGGTAGAGAGAAAGGTAGAGAGGGGTAGAGAGAAAGGTAGAGAGGTAAAGAGAGAGAGGTAGAGAGGTAAAGAGAGAGAGGTAGAGAGGTAAAGAGAGAGGTAAAGAGAGAGGTAGAGAGAGAGAGAGAGAGAGCTGTGTCATCAACATCCTGTGTAATAACTGGGCCCACCGAGCAGCGTCATCAACATCCTGTGTAATAACTGGGCCCACCGAGCTGCGTCATCAACATCCTGTGTAATAACTGGGCCCACCGAGCTGAGCTGTGTCATCAACATCCTGTGTAATAACTGGGCCCACCGAGCTGTGTCATCAACATCCTGTGTAATAACTGGGCCCATCGAGCTGCGTCATCAACATCCTGTGTAATAACTGGGCCCATCGAGCTGTGTCATCAACATCCTGTGTAATAACTGGGCCCATCGAGCTGTGTCAACAACATCCTGTGTAATAACTGGGCCCACCGAGCTGCGTCATCAACATCCTGTGTAATAACTGGGCCCACCGAGCTGCGTCATCAACATCCTGTGTAATAACTGGGCCCACCGAGCTGCGTCATCAACATCCTGTGTAATAACTGGGCCCACCGAGCTGTGTCAACAACATCCTGTGTAATAACTGGGCCCATCGAGCTGTGTCATCAACATCCTGTGTAATAACTGGGCCCACCGAGCTGCGTCATCAACATCCTGTGTAATAACTGGGCCCATCGAGCTGTGTAATAACTGGGCCCATCGAGCTGTGTAATAACTGGGCCCATCGAGCTGTGTAATAACTGGGCCCATCGAGCTGCGTCATCAACATCCTGTGTAATAACTGGGCCCATCGAGCTGTGTAATAACTGGGCCCATCGAGCTGCGTCATCAACATCCTGTGTAATAACTGGGCCCATCGAGCTGTGTAATAACTGGGCCCACCGAGCTGTGTCAACAACATCCTGTGTAATAACTGGGCCCACCGAGCTGTGTCATCAACATCCTGTGTAATAACTGGGCCCACCGAGCTGTGTCATCAACATCCTGTGTAATAACTGGGCCCATCGAGCTGTGTCATCAACATCCTGTGTAATAACTGGGCCCATCGAGCTGTGTCAACAACATCCTGTGTAATAACTGGGCCCACCGTGCTGTGTCATCAACATCCTGTGTAATAACTGGGCCCACCGAGCTGCGTCATCAACATCCTGTGTAATAACTGGGCCCACCGAGCTGCGTCATCAACATCCTGTGTAATAACTGGGCCCACCGAGCTGCGTCATCAACATCCTGTGTAATAACTGGGCCCACCGAGCTGCGTCATCAACATCCTGTGTAATAACTGGGCCCATCGAGCTGCGTCATCAACATCCTGTGTAATAACTGGGCCCATCGAGCTGTGTCATCAACATCCTGTGTAATAACTGGGCCCATCGAGCTGTGTCATCAACATCCTGTGTAATAACTGGGCCCATCGAGCTGTGTCATCAACATCCTGTGTAATAACTGGGCCCACCGAGCTGCGTCAACAACATCCTGTGTAATAACTGGGCCCACCGAGCTGCGTCATCAACATCCTGTGTAATAACTGGGCCCACCGAGCTGCGTCATCAACATCCTGTGTAATAACTGGGCCCACCGAGCTGCGTCATCAACATCCTGTGTAATAACTGGGCCCATCGAGCTGTGTCAACAACATCCTGTGTAATAACTGGGCCCACCGAGCTGCGTCATCAACATCCTGTGTAATAACTGGGCCCACCGAGCTGCGTCATCAACATCCTGTGTAATAACTGGGCCCATCGAGCTGCGTTATCAACATCCTGTGTAATAACTGGGCCCACCGAGCTGCGTCATCAACATCCTGTGTAATAACTGGGCCCACCGAGCTGCGTCATCAACATCCTGTGTAATAACTGGGCCCATCGAGCTGTGTCAACAACATCCTGTGTAATAACTGGGCCCATCGAGCTGCGTCATCAACATCCTGTGTAATAACTGGGCCCACCGAGCTGTGTCATCAACATCCTGTGTAATAACTGGGCCCATCGAGCTGCGTCATCAACATCCTGTGTAATAACTGGGCCCACCGAGCTGTGTCATCAACATCCTGTGTAATAACTGGGCCCATCGAGCTGTGTCAACAACATCCTGTGTAATAACTGGGCCCACCGAGCTGCGTCATCAACATCCTGTGTAATAACTGGGCCCACCGAGCTGTGTCATCAACATCCTGTGTAATAACTGGGCCCATCGAGCTGCGTTATCAACATCCTGTGTAATAACTGGGCCCACCGAGCTGCGTCATCAACATCCTGTGTAATAACTGGGCCCACCGAGCTGCGTCATCAACATCCTGTGTAATAACTGGGCCCATCGAGCTGTGTCAACAACATCCTGTGTAATAACTGGGCCCATCGAGCTGCGTCATCAACATCCTGTGTAATAACTGGGCCCACCGAGCTGTGTCATCAACATCCTGTGTAATAACTGGGCCCATCGAGCTGTGTCATCAACATCCTGTGTAATAACTGGGCCCATCGAGCTGCGTTATCAACATCCTGTGTAATAACTGGGCCCACCGAGCTGCGTCATCAACATCCTGTGTAATAACTGGGCCCATCGAGCTGCGTCATCAACATCCTGTGTAATAACTGGGCCCATCGAGCTGCGTTATCAACATCCTGTGTAATAACTGGGCCCACCGAGCTGTGTAATCCTAGCCTGGTTAAACCACACTGTGACATCATTACCTTTCTCTCTCCTAGCCTGGTTAAACCACACTGTGACATCATTACCCTCCTCCTCCTAGCCTGGTTAAACCACACTGTGACATCATTACCTTCTCTCCTCCCTAGCCTGGTTAAACCACACTGTCATCATTACCTTCTCCCTCCCTAGCCGTGGTTAAACCCACACTGTGACATCATTACCTTCTTCTCTCCCTAGCCTGGTTAAACCACACTGTGACATCATTCCTTCTCTCCTCCCTAGCCTGGTTAAACCACACTGTGACATCATTACCTTCTCCCTAGCCTGGTTACCACCTGTGACATCATTACCTTCTCTCCTCCCTAGCCTGGTTAAACCACACTGTGACTCATTACCTTCTCTCCTCCCTAGCCTGTTAAACCACACTGTGACATCATTACCTTCTCCTCCCTAGCCTGGTTAAACCACACTGTGACATCATTACCTTCTCTCCTCCCTAGCCTGGTTAAACCACACTGTGACATCATTACCTTCTCTCTCCCTAGCCTGGTTAAACCACACTGTGACATCATTACCTTCTCTCCTCCCTAGCCTGGTTAAACCACACTGTGACATCATTACCTTCTCTCCTCCCTAGCCTGGTTAAACCACACTGTGACATCATTACCTTCTCTCCTCCCTAGCCTGGTTAAACCACACTGTGACATCATTACCTTCTCTCCTCCCTAGCCTGGTTAAACCACACTGTGACATCATTACCTTCTCTCCTCCCTAGCCTGGTTAAACCACACTGTGACATCATTACCTTCTCCCTAGCCTGGTTAAACCACACTGTGACATCATTACCTTCTCTCCTCCCTACTGGTTAAACCACACTGTGACCATCATTACCTCTCTCCTCCTAGCCTGGTTAAACCACACTGTGACATCATTACCTTCTCCTCCTCCCTAGCCTGGTTAAACCACACTGTGACATCATTACCTTCTCTCTCCCTAGCCTGTTAAACCACACTGTGACATCATTACCTCTCTCTTCCCTAGCCTGGTTAAAACCACACTGTGACCATCATTACCTTCTCTCCTCCCTAGCCTGGTTAACCACCTGTGACATCATTACCTTCTCTCCTCCCTAGCCTGGTTAACACACCTGTGACATCATTACCTCTCTCCTCCCTAGCCTGGTTAAACCACACTGGTGACATCATTACCTTCCCTAGCCTGGTTAAACCACACTGTGACATCATTACCTTCTCTCTTTCCAGCCTGGTTAAACCACACTGTGACATCATTACCTTCTCTCCTCCCTAGCCTGGTTAACCACACTGTGACATCATTACCTTCTCTCCTCCCTAGCCTGGTTAAACACACTGTGACATCATTACCTTCTCCCTAGCCTGGTTAAACCACACTGTGACATCATACCTCTCTCCTCCCTAGCCTGGTTAACCACACTGTGACATCATTACCTTCTCTCCTCCTAGCCTGGTTAAACCACACTGTGACATCATTACCTTCTCTCCTCCCTAGCCTGGTTAAACCACACTTGACATCATTACCTTCTCTCCCCTAGCCTGGTTAAACCACACTGTGACATCTTACCTTCTCTCCTCCCAGCCTGGTTAAACCACACTGTACATCATTACCTTCTCTCCTCCCTAGCCTGGTTAAACCACCTGTGACATCATTACCTCTCTCTCCCTAGCCTGGTTAAACCACACTGTGACATCATTACCTTCTCTCTTCCCTAGCCTGGTTAAACCACACTGTGACATCATTACTTCTCTCCTCCCTAGCCTGGTTAACCCCACTGTGACATCATTACCTTCTCTCCTCCCTAGCCTGGTTAAACAACACTGTGACATCATTACCTTCTCTCCTCCCTAGCCTGGTTAAACCACACTGTGACATCATTACCTTCTCTCCTCCCTAGCCTGGTTAACCACACTGTGACATCATTACCTTTCCCTAACCTGGTTAAACCACACTGTGACACATTACCTTCTCTCTCCTAGCCTGGTTAAACCACACTGTGACATCATTACCTTCTCTCCCCCCTAGCCTGGTTAAACCACACTGTGACATCATTACCTTCTCTCCTCCCTAGCCTGGTTAAACCACACTGTGACATCATTACCTTCTCCCTAGCCTGGTTAAACCACACTGTGACATCATTACCTTCTCTCCTCCCTAGCCTGGTTAAACCACACTGTGACATCATTACCTTCTCTCCTCCCTAGCCTGGTTAAACCACACTGTGACATCATACCTTCTTCCTCCCTAGCCTGGTTAAACACACTGTGACATCATTACCTTCTCTCCTCCCTAGCCTGGTTAAACCACACTGTGACATCATTACCTTCTCTCCTCCCTAGCCTGTTAAACCACACTGTGACATCATTCCTTCTCTCTCCCTAGCCTGGTTAAACCACACTGTGACATCATTACCTTCTCTCCCCTAGCCTGGTTAAACCACACTGTGACATCATTACCTTCTCTCTTCCCTAGCCTGGTTAAACCACACTGTGACATCATTACCTTCTCTCCTCCCTAGCCTGGTTTAAACCACACTGTGACATCATTACCTCTCCTCCCTAGCCTGGTTAAACCACACTGTGACATCATTACCTTCTCTCCTCCCTAGCCTGGTTAAACCACACTGTGACATCATTACCTTCTCTCCTCCTAGCCTGGTTAAACCACACTGTGACATCATTACCTTCTCTCTTCCCTAGCCTGGTTAAACCACACTGTGACATCATTACCTTCTCTCTTCCCTAGCCTGGTTAAACCACACTGTGACATCATTACCTTCTCTCCTCCCTAGCCTGGTTAAACCACACTGTGACATCATTACCTTATCCCTAGCCTGGTTAAACCACACTGTGACATCATTACCTTCTCTCTTTCCTAGCCTGGTTAAACCACACTGTGACATCATTACCTTCTCTCCTCCCTAGCCTGGTTAAACCACACTGTGACATCATTACCTTCTCCCTAGCCTGGTTAAACCACACTGTGACATCATTACCTTCTCTCTTCCCTAGCCTGGTTAAACCACGCTGTGACATTATTACCTTCTCTCCTCCCTAGCCTGGTTAAACCACGCTGTGACATCATTACCTCTCCTCCCTAGCCTGGTTAAACCACACTGTGACATCATTACCTTCTCCCTAGCCTGGTTAAACCACACTGTGACGTCATTACCTTCTCTCCTCCCTAGCCTGGTTAAACCACACTGTGACATCATTACCTCCTCCCTAGCCTGGTTAAACCACACTGTGACATCATTACCTTCTCTCCTCCCTAGCCTGGTTAAACCACACTGTGACATCATTACCTTCTCTCCTCCCTAGCCTGGTTAAACCACACTGTGACATCATTACCTCTCCTCCCTAGCCTGGTTAAACCACACTGTGACATCATTACCTCTCCTCCCTAGCCTGGTTAAACCACACTGTGACATCATTACCTCCTCCCTAGCCTGGTTAAACCACACTGTGACTCATTACCTTCTCTCCTCCCTAGCCTGGTTAAACCACACTGTGACATCATTACCTTCTCTCCTCCCTAGCCTGGTTAAACCACACTGTGACATCATTACCTTCTCTCCTCCTAGCCTGTTAAACACACTGTGACTCATTACCTTTCTCCCCTAGCCTGGTTAAACCACACTGTGACATCATTACCTTCTCTCCTCCCTAGCCTGGTTAAACCACACTGTGACATCATTACCTTCTCCTCCCCTAGCCTGGTTAAACCACACTGTGACATCATTACCGCCTCTCCTCCCTAGCCTGGTTAAACCACACTGTGACATCATTACCGTCTCTCCTCCCTAGCCTGGTTAAACCACACTTTGACATCATTACCTTCTCTCCTCCCTAGCCTGGTTAAACCACACTGTGACATCATTACCTTCTCTCCTCCCTAGCCTGGTTAAACCACACTGTGACATCATTACCTTCTCTCCTCCCTAGCCTGGTTAAACCACACTGTGTGTTGTGTTAAAGCATCCAGTCAGGTTTAACCAGGCTAACCAGAGAAGAGCAGCATGCAATAGGAAGATCCAGTTAGACATAGCTGCAGACGGCCCTGGTCTAAAGTAGTGCACTATATCGGGAACAAGGGTACCATTTGGGGGATCAGACAGTAAAACAGTGTCTATGACTTGTTCGTTAGTCATCCTATATCCTGTGAAGTTATTTCTGACATATTTTTAAAATTGGTTTGAAATTAAAGTGAGCTGCTCATCCTGTCGGGATGACACATT
>NC_052319.1:46489615-46531221 GCF_016432855.1 Salvelinus namaycush | reverse complement strand
CGAAGAATACATCTACTGCTTTGGTTTTAATTCAAATAAAATATTGATAAATACACACCGCCTCCCTCCTCTAGCATGTAATGCAGAGAGTACAGCTGTGTCCTAAATGGCACTCTATTCCCTACAGTGCATTACTTAGGGCTTTGATCTAAAGTAGTGCACTAGATAGGGAATAGGGTGCCATAGGGCCCTGGTCTAAAGTAGATATATAAATGTCTGTCATTCTGCCCCTGAACAAGGCAGGTAACCCACTGTTCCTAGGCCGTCATTGTAAATAAGAATATATATATATATCTTAATTAACTGACTTCCCTGGTTAAATTATTATTATTTTTTACAAATAAAGGGACCAAAGTGCCATTTGGAACACAGAGGATTATTCTGTTTCAGATCATTCTGTTTCAGATCATTCTGTATCAGATCATTCTGTTTCAGATCATTCTGTTTCAGATCATTCTGTATCAGATCATTCTGTTTCAGATCATTCTGTATCAGATCATTCTGTTTCAGATCATTCTGTATCAGATCATTCTGTTTCAGATCATTCTGTATCAGATCATTCTGTTTCAGATCATTCTGTATCAGATCATTCTGTTTCAGATCATTCTGTTTTAAATCGTACTGTTCCGGTGGGCACTGCGTTTTAAGTCAACTAGTTCAGACAACTCTTCTCCCTGTCTCCTGAAAGTTTGTGTGTGGGTTGGACTAAATCTAGAGAAACAGAGAGTGGCAGGGATGTTTTGATTGTATGTTATGCATGAGAAGGAGGAGTTATGCATGGAGGGAGTAGGGGTTATGTATGTTATGCATGAGAAGGAGGAGTTATGTATGTTATGCATGAAAAGGAGGAGGGGTTATGTATGTTATGCATGGCAAGGAGGAGGAGTTATGTATGTTTTGCACGACAAGGAGGAGGAGTTATGTATGTTATGCATGAACGGAGGAGGAGTTATGTATGTTATGCATGAAAAGGGGGGGGGTTATGTATGTTTTGCACAACAAGGAGGAGGAGTTATGCATGTTATGCATGAACGGAGGAGGAGTTATGTATGTTATGAATAAAAAGGAGGAGGAGTTATGTGTGTTATGCATGAGAAGGAGGAGGAGTTATGCATGGCAAGGTGAATGAGTTATGTATGTTATGCATGAGAAGGAGGAGGAGTGTAGTTCTGGCTATGCTCTTCAAGAGGTGAAGACAGCTACTCTTCCTGGGGTTTATTATGGATCCCCATTAGTTCCTGCCAAGGCAGCAGCTACTCTCCCTGGGGTTTATTATGGATCCCCATTAGTTCCTGTCAAGACAGCAGCTACTCTTCCTGGGGTTTTATGGATCCCCATTAGTTCCTGTCAAGACAGCATCTACTCTTCCTGGGGTTTATTATGGATCCCCATTAGTTCCTGCCAAGGCAGCAGCTACTCTTCCCGGGGTTTATTATGGATCCCCATTAGTTCCTGCCAAGGCAGCAGCTACTCTTCCTGGGGTTTATTATGGATCCCCATTAGTTCCTGCCAAGGCAGCAGCTACTCTTCCGGGGTTTATTATGGATCCCCATTAGTTCCTGCCAAGGCAGCAGCTACTCTTCCTGGGGTTTATTACGGATCCCCATTAGTTCCTGTCAAGACAGCAGCTACCTTCCTGGGTTTATTATGGATCCCCATTAGTTCCTGTCAAGACAGCAGCTACTCTTCCTGGGGTTTATTATGGATCCCCATTAGTTCCTGCCAAGGCAGCAGCTACTCTTCTGGGGTTTATTATGGATCCCCATTAGTTCCTGCCAAGGCAGCAGCTACTCTTCCTGGGGTTATTATGGATCCGCATTAGTTCCTGTCAAGGCAGCAGCTACTCTTCCTGGGGTTTATTATGGATCCGCATTAGTTCCTGTCAAGGCAGCAGCTACTCTTCCTGGGGTTTATTATGGATCCGCATTAGTTCCTGTCAAGGCAGCAGCTACTCTTCCTGTGGTACCAACACACGTAAAACTAACATGACTCGAGCTGAATTAAAAGTAAAAGGCTTTGAAAGTAAACGTATTGTGGTCCACTCAGTGCTCCGTTGACATTTCAGATATACGCTTGCTTTGTGTTGTGAGAAATTTCGCAGTACTATGAAAAGTGTATACTAAAATGTCATGTCTCAAATTCGATATCTTACCTCTATATTGTTTTATGGCCTGCGGATTCAAGAAGAAACATTACGAGTTCAACAGAAAGTAATCTGTCAGGTAACCTTCCGTCTCACTGTATCCAGCCTAGCTGACGTGATGCTGTGCCTGTCAGGTAACCTTCCGTCTCACTGTATCCAGCCTAGCTGACGTGATGCTGTGCCTGTCAGGTAACCTTCCGTCTCACTGTATCCAGCCTAGCTGACGTGATGCTGTGCCTGTCAGGTAACCTTCCGTCTCACTGTATCCAGCCTAGCTGACGTGATGCTGTGCCTGTCAGGTAACCTTCCGTCTCACTGTATCCAGCCTAGCTGACGTGATGCTGTGCCTGTCAGGTAACCTTCCGTCTCACTGTATCCAGCCTAGCTGACGTGATGCTGTGCCTGTCAGGAACCTTCCGTCTCACTGTATCCAGCCTAGCTGACGTGATGCTGTGCCTGTCAGGTAACCTTCCGTCTCACTGTATCCAGCCTAGCTGACGTGATGCTGTGCCTGTCAGGTAACCTTCCGTCTCAGTATCCAGCCTAGCTGACGTGATGCTGTGCCTGTCAGGTAACCTTCCGTCTCACTGTATCCAGCCTAGCTGACGTGATGCTGTGCCTGTCAGGTAACCTTCCGTCTCACTGTATCCAGCCTAGCTGACGTGATGCTGTGCCTGTCAGGTAACCTTCCGTCTCACTGTATCAGCCTAGCTGACGTGATGCTGTGCTGTCAGGTAACCTTCCGTCTCACTGTATCCAGCCTAGCTGACGTGATGCTGTGCCTGTCAGGTACCTTCGTCTCCACTGTATCCAGCCTAGCTGACGTGATGCTTGCCTGTCAGGTAACCTTCCGTCTCACTGTATCCAGCCTAGCTGACGTGATGCTGTGCCTGTCAGGTAACCTTCCGTCTCACTGTATCCAGCCTAGCTGACGTGATGCTGTGCCTGTCAGGTAACCTTCCGTCTCACTGTATCCAGCCTAGCTGACGTGATGCTGTACATTTTTCCTTATTTGCTTCCAGTTCTTGCCATCCTACAAGGGTAAAACTCCATCCTACAAGGGTAAAACTCCATCCTACAAGGGTAAAAACTCCATCCTACAAGAGTAAAAACTACATCCTACAAGGGTAAAAACTACACCCTGCAAGGGTAAAAACTCCATCCTACAAGGGTAAAAACTCCATCCTACAAGAGTAAAAACTCCATCCTACAAGGGTAAAAACTACATCCTACAAGAGTAAAAACTATATGTGTGTGTGTGTGTGTGTGTGTGTGTGTGTGTGTGTGTGTGTGTGTGTGTGTGTGTGTGTGTGTGTGTGTGTGTGTGTGTGCGTGTGTGTCTGTGTGTGTTTCCTGTCTGTTGTCACTGCACTGAATGGGCAGGCCCTCAGAGGAGCCTGGATGGCTGCTGTCGGGCGCCAGTTCTCTCACACACTCACCCTTTACCCTCCTTCCCTCACACTGCTGAGGTCAAATCATGCAGACATGGGGTCAAGTGTCTGAACAACATATTTACTTCTGAGGAGAAGCTGTACCTTCTCCAGGGACTACTGCCTTTAATATTATACACTCCCTACTTACTGGCAGAATTCACAACCCACAATCCTTTTCTCTGCTTTCTTCTGGCACGTGAGGCCTTTGTGTGTCCACTACAGTGCAGGCGTACAGCTGGAACACATTTGTCCAATCCTCTGACCATCTAAAGGATGGTCCCGCTCCTGTACTGTATATAGCGTTGAATAAATGTTTTTTCCTTAATACTTCAAGATGTTCTCTCTCTCTCTTGTAGCTCTTGTTATGTGTCGGTATTAATTGCCGGGCCATGAAAATCACAGAGTGAGCCTTTTAAATGGCCAGCCATTGTCTGCTCTAAATCAACTGTAATGATACCATCACCACGGCGACAACCAGTCTGGGATTTTAATCTTATAACCCCAGTGCATTTTTTGGTTTGTTTTACTGAATATGAATGTAACTGACCTAATCACATAGAACTGATTTTTCCTGTATCATTATCTATTGACCTTTTTAGGTTTTATAATCAGATTTAACTCCTGGCTTGACTTCCTTGTAAAATGTAATATTTATAAATTAATAATAACGGAAAATACAAATCTCCACATTACATCTAATTGATCATTATTGATCAAAAAACGCAAGATATTATTGTAATAGGAGAGGGGGGATATTCAATAACAACATTACATTAAGTTCTTGTTTGTTGGAAATATTTTTAAGTGTTAATCAGAAGTTAAAGTTTATAACTCGTCATTATCAAGGTTATTTTCATCAACAGAGGCAGATCAAGTTTCCTGTCTTCAGTCTTTGTGGGGTTTCTTCCACTTCAGACAGCTCCATGACCGACACACCGTTGAGTCCCAGGCAGTCTCAGACATGTCAGCTATGGTCTCAATATGTCTCTCTCTCACACCTTGACCACTACTACACCTCAACTACACCTCAACTACACAGCTCTCTGGGAAGCACTCACCATTCACTCAAACCTGGAGCAGACACCAGAGACCCCAGAGACCAGAGACCAGAGACCAGAGACCCCAGAGACCAGAGACCCCAGAGACCCCAGAGACCCCAGAGACCAGAGACCCCAGAGACCAGAGACCCCAGAGACCAGAGACCCCAGAGACCCCAGAGACCCCAGAGACCCCAGAGACCCCAGAGACTCCAGAGACCCCAGAGACCAGAGTCCCCAGAGTCCCCAGAGACCCCAGAGACCCCAGAGACCAGAGACCAGAGTCCCCAGAGACACCAGAGACACCAGAGACCCCAGAGACCAGAGACCAGAGACCCCAGAGACCCCAGAGACCAGAGACCCCAGAGACCCCAGAGACCCCAGAGACCCCAGAGACACCAGAGACCAGAGACCCAGGCTGGTTAAAAGTAATGCATTATATAGGGAATAAGATCCCACTTGAGATGCAGACCTATAGACCCCACAACTCAATAATTACTTTTCTAGAGCTGCCAACCTTTAGACCAAAGTGGCCTTTAAATCTTTCACACCTCATTGCCACACACACATGCACACGGGCACAGACACACACACAAACACACATTCATACACACACACACACAAACACACTTCACAGCAGCCTCCAAGTCATGCTCTCAGTCATCGTTCATGGTGAGCCCCAAAGAACTGAGCCCTGAAAATACAGTAGGTCAACCCTCTCCCCCTCTCTCTCCCCTCCTCTTCCCCCTCCATCTCCCCTACACTCCCCTTCTCCTCTCCCCCTCTCTCTCCCCTCCTCTTCCCCCAACATCTCCCCTACACTCCCCTTCTCCTCTCCCCCTCTCTCTCCCCTCCTCTTCCCCCAACATCTCCCCTACACTCCCCTTCTCCTCTCCCCCTCTCCTCTCTCTATCTTCCCTCCTCTCCTCCCCTCCCTCCCCTCCTCTCTATCTCCCCTACTCTCTCCTTTCCTCTCCTTCTGCACTGGAAGCTGTAGGTCACATAAAACATTTCTGTGTTGTTGATCTTGGTTGAATTTCAAATGCTGAGAGTCCAGGAACCCTGATGTCTGCATCTCAAGTAGCTATACCCTATTCTCATAGTGGGGGGGTCCGGTCGTAGTTCAGCATGTGTAAATGGACCTTCCACTCTGTACCCTATTCTCATAGTGGGGGGGTCCGGTCGTAGTTCAGCATGTGTAAATGGACCTTCCACTCTGTACCCTATTCTCATAGTGGGGGGGGGTCCGGTCGTAGTTCAGCATGTGTAAATGGACCTTCCACTCTATACCCTATTCTCATAGTGGGGGGGTCCGGTCGTAGTTCAGCATGTGTAAATGGACCTTCCACTCTGTACCCTATTCTCATAGTGGGGGGGTCCGGTCGTAGTTCAGCATGTGTAAATGGACCTTCCACTCTATACCCTATTCTCATAGTGGGGGGGTCCGGTCGTAGTTCAGCATGTGTAAATGGACCTTCCACTCTATACCTATTCTCATAGTGGGGGGGTCCGGTCGTAGTTCAGCATGTGTAAATGGACCTTCCACTCTGTACCCATTCTCATAGTGGGGGGTCCGGTCGTAGTCAGCATGTGTAAATGGACCTTCCACTCTGTACCCTATTCTCATAGTGGGGGGTCCGGTCGTAGTTCAGCATGTGTAAATGGACCTTCCACCTCGTACCCTATTCTCATAGTGGGGGGGTCCGGTCGTAGTTCAGCATGTGTAATGGACCTTCCACTCTGTACCCTATTCTCATAGTGGGGGGTCGGTCGTGCTAGTTCAGCATGTGTAAATGGACCTTCCCTCTATACCTATTCTCATAGTGGGGGGGGTCCGGTCGTAGTTCAGCATGTGTAAATGGACCTTCCACTCTGTACCCTATTCTCATAGTGGGGGGGTCCGGTCGTAGTTCAGCATGTGTAAATGGACCTTCCACTCTGTACCCTATTCTCATAGTGGGGGGGTCCGGTCGTAGTTCAGCATGTGTAAATGGACCTTCCACTCTGTACCCTATTCTCATAGGGGGGGGTCCGGTCGTAGTTCAGCATGTGTAAATGGACCTTCCACTCTATACCCTATTCTCATAGTGGGGGGGTCCGGTCGTAGTTCAGCATGTGTAAATGGACTTCCACTCTATACCCTATTCTCATAGTGGGGGGTCGGTCGTAGTTCAGCATGTGTAAATGGACCTTCCACTCTGTACCCTATTCTCATAGTGGGGGTCGGTCGTAGTTCAGCATGTGTAAATGGACCTTCCACTCTATACCCTATTCTCATAGTGGGGGGGTCCGGTCGTAGTTCAGCATGTGTAAATGGACCTTCCACTCTGTACCCTATTCTCATAGTGGGGGGGGGGGGGGGGGTGGGGGGGGGGGGGGGGGGTCCGGTCGTAGTTCAGCATGTGTAAATGACCTTCCACTCTGTACCTATTCTCATAGTGGGGGGGCCGGTCGTAGTTCAGCATGTGTAAATGGACCTTCCACTCTGTACCTATTCTCATAGTGGGGGGGTCCGGTCGTAGTTCAGCATGTGTAAATGGACCTTCTCATTATACCCTATTCTCATAGTGGGGGGGTCCGGTCGTAGTTCAGCATGTGTAAATGGACCTTCCACTCTATACCCTATTCTCATAAGGGGGGGGTCCGGTCGTAGTTCAGCATGTGTAAATGGACCCCACTCTTACCCTATTCTCATAGTGGGGGGGTCCGGTCGTAGTTCAGCATGTGTAAATGGACCTTCCACTCTGTACCCTATTCTCATAGTGGGGGGGTCGGTCGTAGTTAAGGATGTGTAAATGGACCTTCCACTCTATACCTATTCTCATAGTGGGGGGGTCGGTCGTAGTTCAGCATCTGTAAATGGACCTTCCACTCGTTACCCTATCTCATAGTGGGGGGGTCGGTCGGAGTTCAGCATGTGTAAATGGACCTTCCACTCTGTACCCTATTCTCATAGTGGGGGGGTCCGGTCGTAGTTCAGCATGTGTAAATGGAACTTCCACTCTATACCCTATTCTCATAGGGGGGGTCCGGTCGTAGTTCAGCATGTGTAAATGGACCTTCCACTCGTACCCTATTCTCATAGTGGGGGTCGGGTAGTTCAGCATGTGTAAGACCTTCCACTCTGTACCCTATTCTCATAGTGGGGGGGTCCGGTCGTAGTTCAGCATGTGTAAATGGACCTTCCACTCTGTACCCTATTCTCATAGTGGGGGGGTCCGGTCGTAGTTCAGCATGTGTGTAAATGGACCTTCCACTCTATACCCTATCTATAGTGGGGGGTCCGGTCGTAGTTCAGCATGTGTAAATGGACCTTCCCCTCTATACCCTATTCTCATAGTGGGGGGGGGGGGGGGGGGGTCCAGTAGGATTATACCATACATAGTCAGTAGGATTATACCATCGTAGTATCAGTAGGATTATACCATCCGTAGTCAGTAGGATTATACCATCCGTTGTTAGTAGGATTATTCCATCCGTAGTCAGTAGGATTATTCCATCCGTAGCCAGTAGGATTATTCCATCCGTAGTCAGCAGGATTATTCCATCCGTAGTCATTAGGCTGGTACCATACGTAGCCAGTAGGATTATTCCATCCGTAGCCAGTAGGATTATTCCATCCGTAGTCAGCAGGATTATTCCGTCCGTAGTCAGTAGGATTATACCATCCGTAGTCAGTAGGCTGGTACCATACGTAGCCAGTAGGATTATTCCATCCGTAGTCAGTAGGATTATACCATACATAGTCAGTAGGATTATACCATACGTAGTCAGTAGGATTATACCATCCGTAGTCAGTAGGATTATACCATACATAGTCAGTAGGATTATACCATCCGTAGTCAGTAGGATTATACCATCCGTAGTCAGTAGGATTATACCATCCATAGTTAGTAGGATTATTCCATCCGTAGTAAGTAGGATTATACCATCCGTAGTCAGTAGGATTATTCCATCCGTAGTAAGTAGGATTATACCATCCGTAGTTAGTAGGATTATTCCATCCGTAGTCAGTAGGATTATTCCATCCGTAGCCAGTAGGATTATTCCATCCGTAGTCAACAGGATTATTCCGTCCGTAGTCAGTAGGATTATACCATCCGTAGTCATTAGGCTGGTACCATACGTAGCCAGTAGGATTATTCCATCCGTAGTCAGTAGGATTATACCATCCGTAGTCAGCAGGATTATTCCGTCCGTAGTCAGTAGGATTATACCATCCGTAGTCAGTAGGCTGGTACCATACGTAGCCAGTAGGATTATTCCATCCGTAGCCAGTAGGATTATTCCATCCGTAGTCAGTATAATTATACCATCCGTAGTCAGTAGAGTGGTACCATACGTAGTCAGTAGGATTATTCCATCCGTAGTCAGCAGGATTATTCCGTCCGTAGTCAGCAGGATTATTCCATACATAGTCAGTAGAATTATTCCGTCCGTAGTCAGTAGGATTATTCCATACATAGTCAGTAGGATTATTCCGTCCGTAGTCAGTAGGATTATTCCATACGTAGTCAGTTGGCTGGTACCATACGTAGTCAGTAGGCTCATACCGTCCGTAGTCAGCAGGATTATTCCATACATAGTCAGTAGGATTATACCATAGGTAGTCATTTGGTTGGTACCATACGTAGTCAGTAGGCTGGTACCATACGTAGTCAGTAGGCTGGTACCATCCGTAGTCAGTAGGATTATTCCATCCGTAGCCAGTAGGCTCATACCGTCCGTAGTCTTGTTGCAGACTGTCTTTCCCAATACACGTTTATACATTTCTAGTGTTTAACCTTTCTTTGCAGACTGTGAGGAGACATTGAGTTGGAGGGGAGGAGACATTGAGTTGGAGGGGAGGAGACATTGAGTTGGAGGGGAGGAGACATTGAGTTGGAGGGGAGGAGACATTGAGTTGGAGGGAGGAGACATTGAGTTGGAGGGGAGGAGACATTGAGTTGGAGGGAGGAGACATTGAGTTGGAGGGAGGAGACATTGAGTTGGAGGGGAGGAGACATTGAGTTGGAGGGGAGGAGACATTGAGTTGGAGGGGAGGAGACATTGAGTTGGAGGGAGAATCAAATGTTATTAGCTCAATGTACATAATGTCCATACTGCAGTCTCCTGGGTCACCTTCTCTACAGTCCATACTGCAGTCTCCTGGGTCACCTTCTCTACCGTCCATACTGAGCTCCTGGTCACCTCTCTACGTCCATGCTGCAGTCTCCTGGGTCACCTTCTCTACAGTCCATACTGCAGTCTCCTGGGTCACCTTCTCTACCGTCCATACTGCAGTCTCCTGGGTCACCTTCTCTACCGTCCATACTGCAGTCTCCTGGGTCACCTTCTCTACCGTCCATACTGCAGTCTCCTGGGTCACCTTCTCTACCGTCCATACTGCAGTCTCCTGGGTCACCTTCTCTACCGTCCATACTGCAGTCTCCTGGGTCACCTTCTCTACCGTCCATACTGCAGTCTCCTGGGTCACTTCTCTACCGTCCATACTGCAGTCTCTGGGTCAACTTCTCTACCGTCCATACGCAGTTCCTGGGTCACCTTCTCTACCGTCCATACTGCAGTCTCCTGGGTCACCTTCTCTACCGTCCATACTGCAGTCCTGGGCTCACCTTCTCTACGTCCATACTGCAGTCTCCTGGGTCACCTTCTCTACCGTCCATACTGCAGTCTCCTGGGTCACCTTCTCTACCGTCCATACTGCAGTCTCCTGGGTCACCTTCTCTACCGCTCTAGTCTGTTATTGACTGTATTTCTCCTTTCAATCTCCAGGTTTTCTTTTCCCCTAGAAACTCAGTGTGCTTCCCACTTTTAATCCTCCTCCTAAAGAGGGGATCATCTCTCTCTCTTCCTCTCTCTGTGTGTGTCTCTCTCTGTCTCTCTCTGTCTCTCTCTCTCTCTCTCTTCCTCTCTCTGTGTGTCTCTCTCTCTGTCTCTCTCTGTCTCTCTCTGTCTCTCTCTGTCTCTCTCTCTCTCTCTGTCTCTCTCCCTCTCTCTGTCTCTCTCTCTCTCTCTTCTCTCTCTCTCTCTCTCTCTGTTGTCTCTCTCTCTGTCTCTCTCTGTCTCTCTCTCTCTCTGTCTCTCTCTCTCCCTCCCTGTCTCTCCCTCTCTCTCTCTCCCTCTCTCTCTTTCTCCCTCTCTCTCTCTGAACTAACCAACGAGCAGAAACAAAAGTTTGAACCCAAATCTTCAGATTTTTAAAACTCGCAAGTTGATGAGAAGTATAACTTTTCAATAAGCTTGCCTAACCCCACTGTAAATAAAACATGGCTATAGAAACACTGCCCCCCCCCCCCCCCCCCCCCCCCCCCCCCCCCCCCCCCCCCCCCCCCCCCCCCCCCCCCCCCCCCCCCCCCCCCCAGGCCAAAGACATTTAGAGAATTGCCTCTTCTGTTCCATTTTTTCAATTGGATTCTGCTTATGGGCGCTAATATTGGTCCCCGGGGTCCTTTAATAAGCTTGATGGGTCTGATGGTGTCTCTAGCCCTGTTTCCCGATAATCAGCACCCATCTGGCACGCTGGAATCCTCACATTCCCTTCCCGGTGTTCCCCTCCCCTTCTCACCCAGCACCAGCTGCTCCTCGCTGGGGATGGTGAGACAGGAGATGGGCTGGATGGGTATTCCGCTCCGCATTGAGTCCAGTCTCTGCACAACGGTTGCCACACGCAGACCCAGGTCCTGACAGAGCATGTTCACCGCAGGGAAGTCACCTTCCCGGGTGGTCTGGTCTCAGTTTCTGTGCCATCTTGCCGACACCTGCAACAATACAAAACAGATTAGAGACCAGGCTACTGCTCAGAGAGTTCTGGAGCAGATTTACTACCAGAGTTCTACTCTGAACACAGAGGCACCGCTGTACTAACTGGACATGAACAGAGGTGGTGTAGTCACTGACAGGGTAGAGAGGTGGTGTAGTCACTGACAGGGTAGAGAGGTGGTGTAGTCACTGACAGGGTGGAGAGGTGGTGTAGTCACTGACAGGGTAGAGAGGTGAGTTCTACTGAAGGGTAGAGAGGTGGTGTAGTCACTGACAGGGTAGAGAGGTGGTGTAGTCACTGACAGGGTAGAGAGGTGGTGTAGTCACTGACAGGGTAGAGAGGTGGTGTAGTCACTGGCAGGGTAGAGGTGTGGTGTAGTCACTGACAGGGTAGAGAGGTGGTGTAGTCACTGACAGGGTAGAGAGGTGGGGTAGTCACTGACAGGGTAGAGAGGTGTGGTGTAGTCACTGACAGGGTAGAGAGGTGGTGTAGTCACTGACAGGGTAGAGAGGTGGTGTAGTCACTGACAGGGTAGAGAGGTGGTGTAGTCACTGACAGGGTAGAGAGGTGGTGTAGTCACTGACAGGGTAGAGAGGTGGTGTAGTCACTGACAGGGTACATTAGCAGACGCCAATGGCTACAGCTAGTCTAACTTGGGTCCAACACTTAACGAAAAAGACATTACAGACAATTGACTTTACAATATTCGTACTTTTAAAAACATGAACATGTAGTGTGTGTGTGTGTGTGTGTGTGTGTGTGTGTGTGTGTGTGTGTGTGTGTGTGTGTGTGTGTGTGTGTGTCAGTTACACATACAGTACATTCGCAAAGTATTCAGACCTCTTCACTTTTTCCACATTTTTTTACGTTACTGCCTCATTCTAAAATGTTGTAAATACATTTTTCCTCATCAATCTACTCAAAATACCACATAATGACAAAGTGAAAACAGGTTTTTAGCCATTGTTGCAAATAAATTACAGACAATAAACAGATGCCTTATTTACATAAGTATTCAAAGCCTTTGCTATGAGTCAGGAAAACAACCTCTCACTCAACGTCAACAAAACAAAGGAGAGGATCGTGGACTTCAGGAAACAGCAGAGGGAGCACCCCCCTATCCACTTCGACGGGACAGAAGTGGAGAAGGTGAAACGTTTTAAGTACCTCGACGTACACATCACGGACAAACTGAAATGGTCAACCCACTCAGACAGTGTGGTGAAGAAGGCGCAACAGCGCCTCTTCAAACTCAGGAGGCTGAAGAAATTTGGCTTGTCACCTAAAACCCTCACAAACTTTTACAGATGCACAATTGAGAGCATCCTGTCGGGCTGTATCACCGTCTGGTACGGCAACTGCACCGCCCTCAACCGCAAGGCTCTCCAGAGCTTCTATCTCAAGGCCATCAGACTGTTAAACAGCCATCACTAACACAGAGAGGCTGCTGCCTACATACATACTCAAATCATTGGCCACTTTAAAAAATTGGATCACTAGTCACTTTAAATAATGGCACTTAATAATGTTACAATACTTACATTAATATCTCGTATGTATAACTGTAAACTGTTACCATCTATCGCACTTACCATGCCGATCGCGCCATCTCTCAAACCATATTGTATATGTACATATTTTATTCCATCCTTCTTACTAGTAGTTGTTGGGAATTGTAGATACATGTAGATATTACTGCACTGTTGCAGAACTAGAAGAGAAGCATTTGTACACTCGAATTAACATCTGCTAACCAACGGTATATGTGGACAAATTTGATTTGATTTGAGGACCAAAATGAGCTCAGGTGCAACCACTGTTCCATTGACATCTTGATGATGTTTTGGACTGGAGTAGGACATGATGACATGATTTTGAAAGGCACACACCTGTTCTAATATAGTCCTTCAGTGACGTGCATGTCAGAGCAAAAACCAAGCAATAATGTTCTTCAACTCGTCAGGTTATTACATCTCATCATTATTCTTCAACTCGTCAGGTTATTACATCTCATCATTATTCTAAAACTCGTCATGTTATTACATCTCATCATTATTCTTCAACTCGTCATGTTATTACATCTCATCATTATTCTTCAACTCGTCAGGTTATTACATCTCATCATTATTCTTCAACTCGTCATGTTATTACATCTCATCATTATTCTTCAACTCGTCAGGTTATTACATCTCATCATTATTCTAAAACTCGTCATGTTATTACATCTCATCATTATTCCTCAACTCGTCATGTTATTACATCTCATCATTATTCCTCAACTCGTCATGTTATTACATCTCATCATTATTCTTCAACTCGTCAGGTTATTACATCTCATCATTATTCTTCAACTCGTCATGTTATTACATCTCATCATTATTTTTCAACTCGTCATGTTATTACATCTCATCATTATTCTTCAACTCGTCAGGTTATTACATCTCATCATTATTCTTCAACTCGTCATGTTATTACATCTCATCATTATTCTTCAACTCGTCATGTTATTACATCTCATCATTATTCTTCAACTCGTCAGGTTATTACATCTCATCATTATTCTTCAACTCGTCATGTTATTACATCTCATCATTATTTTTCAACTCGTCATGTTATTACATCTCATCATTATTCTTCAACTCGTCAGGTTATTACATCTCATCATTATTCTTCAACTCGTCATGTTATTACATCTCATCATTATTCTTCAACTCGTCATGTTATTACATCTCATCATTATTCTTCAACTCGTCATGTTATTACATCTCATCATTATTCTTCAACTCGTCATGTTATTACATCTCATCATTATTCTTCAACTCGTCAGGTTATTACATCATCATGTTATTACATCTCATCATTATTCTTCAACTCGTCATGTTATTACATCTCATCATTATTCTTCAACTCGTCATGTTATTACATCTCATCATTATTCTTCAACTCGTCATGTTATTACATCTCATCATTATTCTTCAACTCGTCAGGTTATTACATCATCATGTTATTACATCTCATCATTATTCTTCAACTCGTCATGGTTATTTCATCTCGTCATTATTCTTCAACTCGTCAGGTTATTACATCTCATCATTATTCTTCAACTCGTCAGGTTATTACATCTCATCATTATTCTTCAACTCGTCAGGTTATTACATCATCATTATTCTTCAACTCGTCATGTTATTACATCTCCTCATTATTCTAAAACTCGTCATGTTATTACATCTCATCATTATTCTTCAACTCGTCATGTTATTACATCTCATCATTATTCTTCAACTCGTCAGGTTATTACATCTCATCATTATTCTTCAACTCGTCATGTTATTACATCTCATCATTATTCTTCAACTCGTCATGTTATTACATCTCATCATTATTCTTCAACTCGTTATGTTATTACATCTCATCATTATTCTTCAACTCGTCATGTTATTACATCTCATCATTATTCTTCAACTCGTCAGGTTATTACATCATCATGTTATTACATCTCATCATTATTCTTCAACTCGTCAGGTTATTACATCTCGTCATTATTCTTCAACTCGTCATGTTATTACATCTCATCATTATTCTTCAACTCGTCAGGTTATTACATCTCATCATTATTCTTCAACTCGTCAGGTTATTACATCATCATCATTATTCTTCAACTCGTCATGTTATTACATCTCATCATTATTCTTCAACTCGTCATGTTATTACATCTCATCCTTATTCTTCAACTCATGTTATTACATCTCCTCATTATTCTTCAACTCGTCATGTTATTACATCTCATCATTATTCTTCAACTCGTCATGTTATTACATCTCATCATTATTCTTCAACTCGTCATGTTATTACATCTCCTCATTATTCTTCAACTCGTCATGTTATTACATCATCAGGTTATTACATCATCATTATTCTTCAACTCGTCAGGTTATTACATCTCGTCATTGTCAGGTGAGAGACTCGCTCCGCTTCGGGTTGACAGACGGGACGGCACGGCGGATTTTCTATTCTGTTAGCTTTAAAATGACCCGAGTCTTTGTTCCTGACTTCACATTTGAATAAACCACTGGAGCCAAATGAAAACGCTGTAATGAGATGTTATCCCAAACACCAGTCCGGTTTTTAAAATCGTGCTCCGCGGCAGCAGAGCCAGCCAGGGGGGGAGTTTGTGGGTGTAAAACATGGTGCTAATTATCATTTCTTTCCACGAGAGAGTGTGTGTGTGTGTACGTGTTTGTGTGTGTGAGTGTGAGTGTGAGTGTGAGTGTGAGTGTGAGTGTGTGTGTGTGTGTGTGTGTGTGTGTGTGTGTGTGTGTGTGTGTGTGTGAGTGTGTGTGTGTGTGTCAGGGAATGAACGACAGTTAGCACCCATCGTCATCATCATCAGTAGAACGGTGTCATCAAGACAAACTATGTTTAGACAGATAATATACAAAATGAATAAAACTCAGTGCTACTGATGGCCCTTTCTTTCAGCTGCTGTGCTTCCATGCATGCAGAACGTCTGTTTATATATTCTATCCACGTCTGTGGAGATGTCAGGAGTTTCATCTGTAAAGAATAGTGATTTCTGTATCTGGTTTTTTCCCATGCTGTGGATGTGGGAGTGGTTGGGGGGGGGGAGACGGAGCAAGAGACGGGGGAGAGATGGATGGTTAGTATTAGACGTGATGCGATACTAATGGTCCCAGAGGCTGAAGGTTCTGTCTCTGCGCCAGAATTAATCCAGAATCCATCAACTCAGCTGCCACGTTTTTGCAGTCAAGCCCACACAAGAATCAAACAGCCATTTAGATGCAAGTTTACGAAACATTGAGACTCTCTCTCTCTCTCTCTCTCTCTCTCAAGCTCTCTCTCTATCAAGCTCTCTCTCTCTCTCTCTCTCTCTCTCTCTCAAGCTCTCTCTCTATCAAGCTCTCTCTCTCTCTCTATCAAGCTCTCTCTCTCTCTATCAAGCTCTCTCTCTATCAAGCTCTCTCTCTCTCTCTCTCTATCAAGCTCTCTCTATCTATCAAGCTCTCTCTCTCTCTCTATCAAGCTCTCTCTCTCTCTCTCTATCAAGCTCTCTCTCTCTCTCTCTCTCTCTCTCTCTCTATCAAGCTCTCTCTCTCACTCTCTCTCTCTCTCTCTCTCTCTCTATCAAGCTCTCTCTCTCTCTATCAAGCTCTCTCTCTCTATCTATCAAGCTCTCTCTCTCTCTCTCTCTCTCTCTATCAAGCTCTCTCTCTCTCTCTCTCTCTCTCTCTATCAAGCTCTCTCTCTCTCTCTCTCTCTCTATCAAGCTCTCTCTCTGTCTCTCTCGCTCTCTCTCTCTTTCTCTCTCTCAATTCAATTCAATTCAATTCAAGGGGCTTTATTGGCATGGGAAACATGTGTTAACATTGCCAAAGCAAGTGAGGTAGATATTATACAAAAGTGAAATAAACAATACAAATTAACAGTAAACATTACACATACAGAAGTTTCAAAACAATAAAGACATTACAAATGTTATATTATATATATACAGTGTTGTAACAATGTACAAATGGTTAAAGCACACAAGTTAAAATAAATAAGCATAAATATGGGTTGTATTTACAATGGTGTTTGTTCTTCACTGGTTGCCCTTTTCTTGTGGCAACAGGTCACAAATCTTGCTGCTGTGATGGCACACTGTGGAATTTCTCCCAGTAGATATGGGAGTTTATCAAAATTGGATTTGTTTTCAAATTCTTTGTGGATCTGTGTAATCTGAGGGAAATATGTCTCTCTAATATGGTCATACATTGGGCAGGAGGTTAGGAAGTGCAGCTCAGTTTCCACCTCATTTTGTGGGCAGTGTGCACATAGCCTGTCTTCTCTTGAGAGCCATGTCTGCCTACGGCGGCCTTTCTCAATAGCAAGGCTATGCTCACTGAGTCTGTACATAGTCAAAGCTTTCCTTAAGTTTGGGTCAGTCACAGTGGTCAGGTATTCTGCCACTGTGTACTCTCTGTTTAGGGCCAAATAGCATTCTAGTTTGCTCAGTTTTTTTGTTAATTCTTTCCAATGTGTCAAGTAATTATCTTTTTGTTTTCTCATGATTTGGTTGGGTCTAATTGTGCTGTTGTCCTGGGGCTCTGTGGGGTGTGTTTGTGTTTGTGAACAGAGCCCTAGGACCAGCTTGCTTAGGGGACTCTTCTCCAGGTTCATCTCTCTGTAGGTGATGGCTTTGTTATGGAAGGTTTGGGAATCGCTTCCTTTTAGGTGGTTGTAGAATTTAACGGCTCTTTTCTGGATTTTGATAATTAGTGGGTATCGGCCTAATTCTGCTCTGCATGCATTATTTGGTGTTCTACGTTGTACACGGAGGATATTTTTGCAGAATTCTGCATGCAGAGTCTCAATTTGGTGTTTGTCCCATTTTGTGAAATCTTGGTTGGTGAGCGGACCCCAGACCTCACAACCATAAAGGGCAATGGGCTCTATGACTGATTCAAGTATTTCTCTCTCTATCAAGCTCTCTTACTCGGTCTCATGCATACTTATGTTCACTGAACATTCTGTGTTCTTCCGATGACATTGTCAACAGTTCCCAATAATAATGACTGCAGCAGAGGAAAAACGTAACTAATTTACACTGACGATAAAGTGTGGATCTGTGGTGTGGTAATGGGGATACAGATCAGACTCACCTTGTTTCCCCCACCATATGAAATGTGTTAGATTCAACTAATAAACCAGCCCAGTGATATTCTTTACGGGCACAAATAGTTTTTGTTGTTGTAATATCAGGGCAATTTAATCAATTTTTGTTACTCTCAATTTAAGAATACAAAAGATTTCACCACAGCTAATAATGATTTAGTTGTTAAATTGAAATGATGTGAAATCCACAAACTGCTAAACATCCTCAGGGTGCTTATTCAGTTATTGATTAAAATATTGCGGTGTGTCTCTGACTGTCTATTAGGATTAAGCTGTTTTAGAGGTTGGTAGTACAAGATAAAAGCAAAGGTCTGGGTCTGTATTGAAACACAGAGCAGGAGTAGCTGATCTAGGATCAGTTTTGCATGTTAGATCATAATGAATAAGATGACATGGCCAGATCTTTGGGGAGAGCGCAAAGGGGGGGAGCGAGAGCGTGAAGGGGGAGAGAGAGGGAGGAGAGAGAGAGAGAGAGGGAGGAGAGAGAGAGAAGAGAAGAGAAAGAGAAGAGAAAGAGAGAGAGAGAGAGAGGGCGAGAGAGAAAGAGAGAGAAAGAGAGAGAGAGAGAGAGAGAGAGAGAGAGAAAGAGGGAGAGAGAAAGAGAGAGAAGAGAGAGAGAAGAGAAAGAGAGAGAGTGAGAGAGAGAGAGAAGAGAGAGAAGAGAGAGAGAGAGAGAAATAGAGAGAGACAGAGAGACAAAGACAGAGAGAGAGACAGAGAGAGAGAGAAGAGAGAGAGAAAGAGAGAGAGAGACAGAGACAGAGACAGAGACAGAGAGAGAGAGACAGAGACAGAGACAGAGACAGAGACAGAGAGAGAGACAGAGACAGAGACAGAGACAGAGACAGAGACAGAGAGACAGAGACAGAGAGAGAGACAGAGAGAGAGAGAAGAGAGAGAGAAAGAGAGAGAGAGACAGAGACAGAGACAGAGACAGAGAGACAGAGACAGAGAGAGAGACAGAGACAGAGACAGAGAGACAGAGACAGAGAGAGAGACAGAGACAGAGACAGAGAGAGAGAGAAGAGAGAGAGAAAGAGAGAGAGAGAGAGACAGAGACAGAGACAGAGACAGAGACAGAGACAGAGACAGAGACAGAGCGGGAGAGAGAGCGGGAGAGAGAGCGGGAGAGATGGAGAAGGGGGAGAGAGAGGAGAGAGGGACAGAGAAGATATAAGGGAAAGTCACAAACTACTGTTCATTGCCTCAGCTGGGTGGAAAGTAGTGAGTCAGGGGTTAGAATGTCAGGACCGTCAGGTACTAGAACACGGAACACTCCCAGGATTCTAGAGGTGAAGGAAGAAAGGAACCACGGAGATAGGAACCATAGAAGAAGAACACATATCTCTATGAAATAGAACCCTCCCAGGATTCTAGAGGTGAAGGAAGAAAGGAACCACGGAGATAGGAACCATAGAAGAAGAACACATATCTCTATGAAATAGAACCCTCCCAGACAGCCTGAAGAATATCACCGTGGGTCTCAACTGTCCCAGATTATAGCTAGAACCATTATGGACACTCAGACAGTGCTCTGAATGAGTCCATGTATAACCTAACCGTAGAGGAGAGTAAAAAAAGGGCTGATTATTCAGTGCTACCTCTCATTACAACGGCAGCCTGTCAGCTAACTGGCGTTATATCACATCTTTATAGCTCAGTAATAAAGGGATAAACGGCCGTGGAGGGGGATGTCCGTGTGATGAGGACATAAATATGGTAATGACCCCGTCTGCTCTGCAATCTGTGGAGACGAGACAAGGGAGCCCAGCTGACACATTTCATGAGGCGGCACACTTAGCTGCTGCCGGGCCATAATGTCGAGGCGGAGAGATTCATTCTCTCACATGGCCATACGGACATAAAGCCCTCGCCCGAGGAAGGGGAGAGGGTGGAGAGGAGAGGAGACAAGAGGAGAGGACAGGAGAGAGTGGGAGAGGAGAGGGAGGAGAGGAGACAAGAGGAGAGGACAGGAGAGGAGAGGAATAATTCACACAGGAACAGATATATTGTTCACTATTAACCTGATTTTCACTCTTATGAAAATCCAGGAGGGAATGGAGCTCCAGGAACATGGCTTTTACATTACATTACTCCATTACATTACCCAATTACATTACATTACTCCATTGCATTACATTACTCCATTGCATTACATTACATGACATTACTCCATTACAATACTCCATTGCATTACATCACCTTACATTACTCCATTACATTACCCATTACATTACTCCATTACATTACTCCATTACATTACTCCATTACATTACCCATTACATTACTCCATTACATTACTCCATTAAATTACCCATTACATTACTCCATTACATTCCCCCATTACATTACTCCATTACATTACTCCATTACATTACCCATTACATTACCCATTACATGACATTATTCCATTCCATTACATTACCCATTCCATTACTCCATTACATTACTCCATTACATTACCCATTACATTACTCCCTTACATTACTCCATTAAATTACCCATTACATTACTCCATTACATTACCCCATTACATTACTCCATTACATTACCCCATTACATTACTCCATTACAGTATTACATTACTCCATTACTCCATTACATTACTCCATTACATTACCCATTACATTACTCCATTACATTACTCCATTACATTACTCCATTACATTACCCATTACATGACATTATTCCATTCCATTACATTACCCATTACATTACTCCATTACATTACTCCATTACATTACCCATTACATTACTCCCTTACATTACTCCATTAAATTACCCATTACATTACTCCATTACATTACTCCATTACATTACCCCATTACATTACTCCATTACATTACCCCATTACATTACTCCATTACAGTATTACATTACTCCATTACTCCATTACATTACTCCATTACATTACTCCATTACATTACCCATTACATTACCCATTACATTACTCCATTACATTACTCCATTACATTACCCATTACATTATTCCATTACATTACTCCATTACCCATTACATGACATTACTCCATTACATTATTCCATTACCCATTACATTACTCCATTACATTACCCATTACATTATTCCATTACATTACCCATTACATTATTCCATTACATTACCCATTACATTACTCCATTACATTACTCCATTACGTTACTCCATTACCCATTACATTACTCCATTACATTACCCATTACATTACACATTACATTACTCCATTACATTACCCATTACATTACCCATTACAATAGTCCATTACATTACTCCATTACATTACCAATTACATTACCCATTACATCACCCATTACATTACTCCATTACATTACCCATTACATTACTCCATTACATTACTCCATTACATTACCCATTACATTATCCATTACATTACTCCATTACATTACTCCAGTACATTACCCATTACATTATCCATTACATTACCCATTACATTATTCCATTACATTACTTCATTACATTACCCATTACATTACTCTAGTACATTACTCCATTACAATACTCCGGTACATTACTCCATTACAATACTCCATTACATTACTCCATTACATTACCCATTACATTACATTACTCTAGTACATTCCTCCATTACATTATTCCATTACATTACCTATTCCATTACATTACTCCATTACATTACTCCATTACATTACTCCATTACATTACTCCATTACAATACTCCATTACATTACTCCATTACATTACTCCATTACAATACTCCATTACATTACTCCATTACATTACTCCATTACATTACTCCATTACATTACTCCATTACATTACATTACTTCATTACATTACCCATTACATTACTCTAGTACATTACTCCATTACAATACTCCGGTACATTACTCCATTACAATACTCCATTACATTACTCCATTACATTACCCATTACATTACATTACTCTAGTACATTCCTCCATTACATTATTCCATTACATTACCTATTACATTACATTACTCTAGTACATTACTCCATTACATTACTCCATTACATTACTCCATTACATTACTCCATTACATTACTCCATTACAATACTCCATTACATTACTCCATTACAATACTCCATTACATTACTCCATTACATTACTCTAGTACATTACTCCATTACATTACTCCATTACAATACTCCATTACATTACTCCATTACATTACTCCATTACAATACTCCATTACATTACTCCATTACATTACTCCATTACAATACTCCATTACATTACTCCATTACATTACTCTAGTACATTACTCCATTACTACTCCATTACATTACTCCATTACATTACTCTAGTACATTACTCCATTACATTACTCCATTGCATTACTCTAGTACATTACTCCATTACATTACTCCATTACATTACTCTAGTACATTACTCCATTACTACTCCATTAGATCTCAATAGGCTCCTTCATAAAATATATCGGCTGTTTGCTGCAGTGTCATGTTGTTTGGCTAAGATGTCTTTTGCCTTGACTTTAGTTTATCAGTAGACTATATGACATGACATTTTTACTCAAAATGTTTAACTTTTTGTTATGTTGCCATAATAAAGCCCTGTATTGTTTTTCAGAACTGGTTAAACAGGTTTAGAAACAAATACAATCGATTTGAGGTTTATTTTGTGAATAACTGAAGTGTTGTCTAGCCGAATTATGCCAATACCTCACCTTCTTTGGTGACTGGTATGAAATAATCGATGTACGCTGGAGGGGTACACATGTCATTGTCTGGGGGGGGGGGGGGGGGGGGGAGCGCTCGCAGTCAAGCATATCTTGCCGGTGATGTCTGGTGAGGACCTGCCTTAAAACAGGCCTACAAGCCCTCAGTCCAGCCTCTCTCAGCCTATTGCGGACAGTCTGAGCACTGATGGAGGGAGAGTGCGTTCCATGGTGTAACTCGGGCAGTTGTTGTTGCCATCCTGTACCTGTCCCGCAGGTGTGATGTTCGGATGTACCGATCCTGTGCAGGTGTTGTTACACGTGGTCCGCCACAGCGAGGACGATCTGATTCACTGGGTTACAGTTCTAATATATATATATAGAACTATATATATATATATATATATATATATATATATATATATATATATATATATATATATATGTCTAGGCATTCAGTTCCCTGGGACATCTGCTAAATGACTAAAAGGAAGGCATTCAGTTCAAATGAATACAGCCCTATTTTGGATATAAATATTTTTCATTCTAAATCTTTTTTTTGTTGGTCCATATGTTTTTATTTTCTCCGTCTGTCTCACTCCCATATTTAGCAAATGCTCTAAATATTCGAATTTCTCGTGAAGCAGAATTGCTTTGTGTACACAGAGAGAAATTGTAACCATAAAGAACAAGCAAACGGAAATAAAATCGTTTTTTTTTTACAACCCCCCCCCCCCCAGCTGGCGGGTTTTAACAGGAAGTACATCCCCATGTGAAATAAGGTCATGACCCTTTACTCACACCCACCTCAAGATGGATGGATGCAATTAAGTAAAGACCGTAAAGCCAAACCATTATGTTAACACGAGGTGCTCTGCTGAGCAGGATGTTATTGTCACGCCTGCTCCCGCTCTTTCCCCCCACCCCCCTCCCACTGGCGCTCCACGGCACCAGGCTCCCTAGCATTACGCACTCCTGCCATCATTATTACGCACACCTGCCCCCCATCACACGCATCAGCGATTATTGGACTCACCTGGACTCAATCACCTCTGTCATTACCTTCCCTGTGTCTGTCTGGTTCCCCGCTTCTGCATTAATGTTCATATGTCCTTCTATACCCGTGTCCTGACTCCCTGTTCCTCTCCTGACTCTCCGTTCCTGTCCTGACTCCCCGTTCCTGTCCTGACTCCCCCTTCCTGTCCTGACTCCCCGTTCCTGTCCTGACTCCCCGTTCCTCTCCTGACTCCCCGTTCCTCTCCTGACTCCCCGTTCCTCTCCTGACTCCCCGTTCCTGTCCTGACTCCTCGTTCCTGTCCTGACTCCCCGTTCCTGTCCTGACTCCCCGTTCCTGTCCTGACTCCCCGTACTTGTCCTGACTCCCCGTTCCTGTCCTGACTCCCCGTTCCTGTCCTGACTCCCCGTTCCTGTCCTGACTCCCCGTTCCTGTCCTGACTCCCCCTTCCTGTCCTGACTCCCCGTTCCTGTCCTGACTCCCCGTTCCTGTCCTGACTCCCCGTTCCTCTCCTGACTCCCCGTTCCTGTCCTGACTCCCCGTTCCTGTCCTGACTCCCCGTTCCTGTCCTGACTCCCCGTTCCTCTCCTGACTCCCCGTTCCTCTCCTGACTCCCCGTTCCTGTCCTGACTCCCCGTTCCTGTCCTGACTCCCCGTTCCTCTCCTGACTCCCCGTTCCTGTCCTGACTCCTCGTTCCTGCGCTGACTCCTCGTTCCTGTCCTGACTCCCCGTTCCTGACTCCCCGTTCCTGTCCTGACTCCCCGTTCCTGTCCTGACTCCCCGTTCCTGTCCTGACTCCCCGTTCCTCTCCTGACTCCCCGTTCCTCTCCTGACTCCCCGTTCCTGTCCTGACTCCCCGTTCCTGTCCTGACTCCCCGTTCCTGTCCTGACTCCCCGTTCCTCTCCTGACTCCCCGTTCCTGTCCTGACTCCTCGTTCCTGCGCTGACTCCTCGTTCCTGTCCTGACTCCCCGTTCCTGACTCCCCGTTCCTGTCCTGACTCCCCGTTCCTGTCCTGACTCCCCGTTCCTCTCCTGACTCCCCGTTCCTCTCCTGACTCCCCGTTCCTGTCCTGACTCCCCGTTCCTGTCCTGACTCCCCGTTCCTGTCCTGACTCCCCGTTCCTGTCCTGACTCCCCGTTCCTCTCCTGACTCCCCGTTCCTGTCCTGACTCCCCGTTCCTGTCCTGACTCCCCGTACAGCCATCTCTTCCGCTGCGTCGGCCCTTACAGTTACAGTGAACCTATTAAGTTTAATATTGTATCCCAATTCCTACTTCTATGAGTTACGCAGTAGGTGTAGTGCGATCATCATGGTGTTTATGGGAGACGGTGTCCCCCAGGAGTGTGTGTGTGTATGTGTGTGTGTGTGTATGTGTGTGTGTGTATGTGTGTGTGTGTGTGTGTGTGTGTGTGTGTGTGTCTGTGTGTGTGTGCGTATTTTCAACGCTGAATTGAATGTCATTGAGAAAACAGAAAGGTGTCAAGGTATTTTTTTCCCCCCACAAACGTCCTTTCTGAATTTAAAAGTAATCCAAGAAGTAATTCTCGTTTTTCAAAAGTATCTGTCATCCGATATGTAATTAGTTACTCACAAAACCTGCATGTGTGTGGTTTTGAGATGCTGTGACAACCAGATACTTACATTCATGTTCCAGGTAGATACCAGCATCACAACCAGAGACTTCTCCTGTCTCTCTCAGGGTGGAGACAGAGAGAAAGAGACAGAGAGAGAGAGAGAGAGAGAGAGAGAGAGAGAGGGGTAGAGAGAGGGGTAGAGAGAGAGAGAGAGAGAGCACCAATTAGCCACCTCTCCACCTGTTCACAACTGCCTTCACTGGTTTGTGTGTGTGTGTGTGTGTGTGTGTGTGTGTGTGTGTGTGTGTGTGTGTGTGTGTGTGTGTGTGTGTGTGTGTGTGTGTGTGTGTGTGTGTGTGTGTGTGTGTGTGTGTGTGTGTGTGTATGTATATATATATATATATATATATATATATAAAATCAGCCACCTCTCCACCTGTTCCTAACATCCATCATTAGAGAGAGACCATTAACACAATACTAGAAGTTCATATAGACACCCTGTGAATGGATGTGGGGGAGGTGTGTGTGTGGGTGTGGGTGGGGGGGGGTCTATTTCGACTTCCTTCTTTGTGGATATGCATCTGTAGACGACTCTCTATTTCATGTGTACTGGTGTCTTGGGTGTACTATAATACAAGAAAGCAAAACAAGTCAAAGATTTGGACACATCTACTCATTCAAGGTTTTTTATTTTTTACTATGTTCTACATTGTAGAATAATAGTGAAGATATCTAAACTAGGAAATAACACATCTGGAATCATGTAGTGACCCCCCAAAAAAGTGTTAAACAAATCAAAATATATTTTATATTTTAGATTCTTCAAAGTACCTACCCTTTGCCTTGATGACAGCTTGCACATTCTTTTCCAACAGTCTTGAAGGAGTTCCCACATATTCTGAGCACTTGTTGGCTGCTTTTCCTTCACTCTGCGGTCCAACTCTTCCCAAACCATCTCAAGTTGGGTTGAGGTTGGGGTAATTGCGGAGGCCAGGTTATCTGATGCAGCATTCCATCACTCTCCTTCTTGGTCAAATAGCCCTTACACAGCCTGGAGGTGTGTTGGGTCATTGTCCTGTTGAAAAACAAATGATAGTGGGATTAAGCCCAAACCAGATGGGATGGCGTATCGCTGCAGAATGCAGTGGTAGCCATACTGATTAAGTGTGCCTTCAATTCTAAATAAATTACTGACAGGGTCGCCAGCAAAGCACCCCCTCATCATCACACCTCCTCCTCCATGCTTCACGGTGGGAACCACACATGCGGAGATCATCCTTTCACCGACTCTGCGTCTCACAAAGACACAGCGGTTGGAAGCAAAAATCTCATCAGACCAAAGGACAGATTTCCACCAGTCTAATGTCCATTGCTCGTGTTTCTTGGCCCAAGCAAGTCTCTTCTTCTTCTAGGTGTCCTTTAGTAGTGGTTTCTTTGCAGCAAAATCGACCATGAAGGCCTGATTCACACAGTCTCCTCTGAACAGTTGATGTTGAGATAAGTCTGTTACTTGAACTCTGAAGCATTTATTTGGGCTGCAATCTGAGGTGCAGGTAACTCTAAGGAACTTATCCTCTGCAGCAGAGGTAACTCTGGGTCTTCCTTTCCTGTGGAGGTCCTCATGAGAGCCAGTTTCATCATAGTGCCTGATGGACTTTGCGGCTGCACTTGAAGAAACTTTAAAAGTTCTTGAAATGTTCCGGATTGACTGACCTTCATGTCTTAAAGTAATGAAGGACTGTCGTTTCTCTTTGCTTATTTGAGCTGTTCTTGCCATAATATGGACTTGGCCTTTTATCAAATCTTCTGTATACCACCCCTACCTTGTCACAACACAACTGATTGGCGCAAACGCATTAAGGAAAGAAATTCCACAAATTAACTTTTTAACAAGGCACACCCGTTGATTGAAATGCATTCCAGGTGACTATCTCATGAAGCTGGTTGAGAGAATGCCAAGAGCGTGCAAAGCTGTCATCGAGGCAAAAGATGGCTATTTTGAAGAATCTCACATTTTGATTTGTTTAACACTTTTTTTGATTACTACATGATTCCATTTGTGTTATTTCACAGTTTTGATGTCTTCACTATTATTCTACAATGTAGAAAATAGTAAAAAACCCTTGAATGAGTAGGTGTGTCCAAACTTTTGACTAGTACTTTATATATATTGTAAAGGATATTATTTTCCTCAAGTGTGAAACAGCCAATGTCATGTTCATGGTCAATACCACCATCTAGAGGCAGTGGACTCAAGAGACCTGTACTGAAATAATTTATCAAGATTGTCAACAGTTTATCCACATTACATTCATTATAATATAGAAATATATATATATATACACACACACACAGTGGCAAAACAAAGTATGCGAGCCCTTTAGAATGACCTGGATTTCTGCATAAATTGGTCATACAATTTGATCTGACCATCATCTAGGTCACAACAATAGACAAACACACAAACTAATAACACACAAACAATTATACGTTTTCATGTCTGTATTGATCACACTGTGTAAACATTAACAGTGCACGGTGGGAAAAGTATGTGATCCCTTGGATTTAATAACTGGTTGACCCTCCTTTGGTGGCAATAATCTCAACCAAACGGTTTCTGTAGTTGCGGATCAGACCGGCACACCGGTCAGGAGGAATTTTGGACCATTCCTCTTTACAAAACTGTTTCAGTTCAGCAATATTCTTGGGATGTCTGGTGTGAACCGCTCTCTTGAGGTCATGCCACAGCGTCTCAATCGGGTTGAGGTCAGGACTCTGACTGGGCCACTCCAGAAGGTGTATTTTCTTCTGTTGAAGCCATTCTGCTGTTGATTTACTTCTGTGTTTTGGGTCGTTGTCCTGTTGCGTCACCCAACTTCTGTTGAGCTTCAATTGGCGGACAGATAGCCTAACATTCTACTGCAAAATGTCTTGATAAACTTGGGAATTCATTTTTCTGTTGATGATAGCAAGCTGTCCAGGCCCTGAGGCAGCAAAGCAGTCCCAAACCATGATTCTCCCTCCACCATACTTTACAGTTGGGATGAGGTTTTGATGTTGGTGTGCTGTGCCTTTTGTTCTCTCCACACATAGTGTTGTGTTCCTTCCAAACAACTCAACTGTAGTTTCATCTGTCCACAGAATATTTTGCCAGTAGCTCTGTGGAACATCCAGCTGCACTTTTGCGAACTTCAGACATGCAGCAATGTTTTTTTTTTGGACAGCAGTGACTTCTTCCGTGGTGTCCTCCCATGAACACCATTCTCTCGAGGCATGGTTCACATCAGGCAATGCTTCTTGTGAATAGCAAACTCAAAATTTTCCAGGTAATTTTCCAGGTAAAATCCAGGTAATTCCAAAGGGTTCACATACTTTTTCTTGCACATGTATATTTATATTCCGGACTCTGACATTGCTCGTTCTAATATGTATTTCTTAATTCCAATTTGGAGATTTGTGTTGTTTTGTATTGTTAGGTATTACTGCACTGTTGGACCTAGGAACACACGCATTTCACTACACCGTGTGTATAAAATGAATATTACACTATTCTGGTTGAAAGAAGATCCTGTTCAGTTACTGAAATATAGTTACAGTTTAGGTTACTGTCATTCATATTCATATTCACCCAGTTCAATGTAACAGTGATAGGTTTAGGTTACTGTCATTCATATTCACCCAGTTCAATGTAACAGTGATAGGTTTAGGTTACTGTCATTCATATTCACCCAGTTCAATGAAACAGTGATAGGTTTAGGTTACTGTCATTCATATTCACCCAGTTCAATGTAACAGTGATAGGTTTAGGTTACTGTCATTCATATTCACCCAGTTCAATGTAACAGTGATAGGTTTAGGTTACTGTCATTCATATTCCATTCACCCAGTTCAATGTAACAGTGATAGGTTTAGGTTACTGTCATTCATATTCACCCAGTTCAATGTAACAGTGATAGGTTTAGGTTACTGTCATTCATATTCCATTCACCCAGTTCAATGTAACAGTGATAGGTTTAGGTTACTGTCATTCATATTCCATTCACCCAGTTCAATGTAACAGTGATAGGTTTAGGTTACTGTCATTCATATTCACCCAGTTCAATGTAACAGTGATAGGTTTAGGTTACTGTCATTCATATTCACCCAGTTCAATGTAACAGTGATAGGTTTAGGTTACTGTCATTCATATTCACCCAGTTCAATGTAACAGTGATAGGTTTAGGTTACTGTCATTCATATTCACCCAGTTCAATGTTACAGTGATAGGTTTAGGTTACTGTCATTCATATTCACCCAGTTCAATGTTACAGTGATAGGTTTAGGTTACTGTCATTCATATTCCATTCACCCAGTTCAATGTAACAGTGATAGGTTTAGGTTACTGTCATTCATATTCACCCAGTTCAATGTAACAGTGATAGGTTTAGGTTACTGTCATTCATATTCACCCAGTTCAATGTAACAGTGATAGGTTTAGGTTACTGTCATTCATATTCACCCAGTTCAATGTAATAGTGATAGGTTTAGGTTACTGTCATTCATATTCACCCAGTTCAATGTAACAGTGATAGGTTTAGGTTACTGTCGTTCATAATCACCCAGTTCAATGTAACAGTGATAGGTTTAGGTTACTGTCATTCATATTCACCCAGTTCAATGTAACAGTGATAGGTTTAGGTTACTGTCATTCATATTCACCCAGTTCAATGTAACAGTGATAGGTTTAGGTTACTGTCATTCATATTCACCCAGTTCAATGTAACAGTGATAGGTTTAGGTTACTGTCGTTCATATTCACCCAGTTCAATGTAACAGTGATAGGTTTAGGTTACTGTCATTCATATTCACCCAGTTCAATGTAACAGTGATAGGTTTAGGTTACTGTCATTCATATTCACCCAGTTCAATGTAACAGTGATAGGTTTAGGTTACTGTCATTCATATTCACCCAGTTCAATGTAACAGTGATAGGTTTAGGTTACTGTCATTCATATTCACCCAGTTCAATGTAACAGTGATAGATTTAGGTTACTGTCATTCATATTCACCCAGTTCAATGTAACAGTGATAGATTTAGGTTACTGTCATTCATATTCACCCAGTTCAATGTAACAGTGATAGGTTTAGGTTACTGTCATTCATATTCACCCAGTTCAATGTAACAGTGATAGGTTTAGGTTACTGTCATTCATATTCACCCAGTTCAATGTAACAGTGATAGGTTTAGGTTACTATCATTCATATTCACCCAGTTCAATGTAACAGTGATAGGTTTAGGTTACTGTCATTCATATTCACCCAGTTCAATGTAACAGTGATAGGTTTAGGTTACTATCATTCATATTCACCCAGTTCAATGTAACAGTGATAGGTTTAGGTTACTGTCATTCATATTCACCCAGTTCAATGTAACAGTGATAGGTTTAGGTTACTGTCATTCATATTCTACCATTTCAATGTAACAGTGATAGGTTTAGGTTACTATCATTCATATTCCATTCACCCAGTTCAATGTAACAGTGACAGGTTTAGGTTACTATCATTCATATTCCATTCACCCAGTTAAATGTAACAGTGATAGGTTTAGGTTACTGTCATTCATATTCACCCAGTTCAATGTAACAGTGATAGGTTTAGGTTACTGTCATTCATATTCACCCAGTTCAATGTAACAGTGATAGGTTTAGGTTACTGTCATTCATATTCACCCAGTTCAATGTAACAGTGATAGGTTTAGGTTACTGTCATTCATATTCACCCAGTTCAATGTAACAGTGATAGGTTTAGGTTACTGTCATTCATATTCACCCAGTTAAATGTAACAGTGATAGGTTTAGGTTACTGTCAATCATATTCACCCAGTTCAATGTAACAGTGATAGGTTTAGGTTACTATCATTCATATTCACCCAGTTCAATGTAACAGTGATAGGTTTAGGTTACTGTCATTCATATTCACCCAGTTCAATGTAACAGTGATAGGTTTAGGATACTGTCATTCATATTCACCCAGTTCAATGTAACAGTGATAGGTTTAGGTTACTGTCATTCATATTCACCCAGTTCAATGTAACAGTGATAGGTTTTGGCTATTACATGACCATAAAATGTTCCTTAAAACCATCATGAGGTTGCTACAACGTGGCCTATGAATGAAAGATGTACTCAAGGCGACAGACACATTCAGTACCACCTTGCACACTCTTTCCTGCATCTATCTGATCTAGGGTGTAATCAGTAGTCCAACTGTTGCAAACGAGAGTTTCTATTGGACAAATTCAGATACACGATATATACAAAAGTACATGGATACTTCCGAATTAGTGGATTTGGCTATTTCAGTCACACCCGTTGCTGACAGGTGTATACAATTGAGAACACAGCCATTTCAATCTGCATAGACAAAACATTGGCAGTAGAGTGGGCTTACTGAAGAGCTCAGTAACCTTCAACATGGCACTGTCGTAGGATGCCACCTTTCCAACAAGTCAGTTCATTAAATGTCTGCCCTGCTAGAGCTGCCCCGGTCAACTGTAAATGCTGAAATGGCACAACAACGGCTCAGCTACGAGGTGGTAGGCCACACTCTCTCGCTCTCATCTGTCCTCGGTTGCAACACTCCACTACCGAGTTCCAAACTGCCTCTGGAAGCAACGTCAGCACAAGAACTGTTAGTCGGGAGCTTCATGAAATGGGTTTCCAGGGCCGAGCAGCCGCACACAAGTCTAAGATCACCATACGCAATGACAAGCGTCGCCTGCAGTGGTTCTTTGGAGTGATGTATCACGCTTCACCATCTGTCAGTCAGACGGTTTGGTGGATGCCAGGAGAACGATACCTGCCCGAATGCATAGTACCAACTATAAAGTTTGGTGGAGGAGGAATAATGGCCTGGGGCTATTTTCATGGTTCGGGTTCGGCCCCTTAGTTCCAGTAAAGGGAAATCTTAAAGCTACAGTATTATAGATGATTCTGTGCTTCCAACTTTGTGGCAACAGTTTGGGCAAGGCCCTTCCCTGTTTCAGCTTACATTGCTCCCGTGCACACACACCGAAGTCCATACAGAAATGTTTGGTCAAGATCGGTGTGAAGGAACTTGACTGGCCTGCACAGAGCCCTGACCTCAACCCCATTGAACACCTTTGGGATGGATTGGAACGAAGACTGCTAGCCAGGCCTAATCGCCCAACATCAGTGCCGATCACACTAATGCTAAGGAAGCAAGTCCCTGCAGCAATGTTGCAACATCTAGTGGAAAGCCTTCCCAGAAGAGTGGAGGCTGTTATAGCAGCAAAGTGGGGACCAACTCCATATTAATGCCAATGATTTTGGAATGAGATGTTCGACGAGCAGGTGTCCACATACACTACATGACCAAAAGTATGTTTGCTTCCATTTAAGAAACGTCTTTCAACAGAATCAGCGTAATGATTACATCGCTAATCACACGCAAACACAGTTCACTTTCATAGCAGTCACATACAAACAGCATGATCACATAATTCCGTCTCACATCTACGCGCTCTCCTCCTCTCACCTTTTCACTTCGATTGTGGACTTAAGTGCAAATCAGCTGTCTGTGACCAGGAGAAAAAACCTTTCCAAGCCAAACCTTCATATCAGAACCGCTAACCACTAGACACAGCCTACATCGTTGTCACCATATTATATCATCATAGTCACCATATTATATCATCATAGTCAACATAGTTACTAGAGCTAACACGTTAGTAAATCCACTACAATCATGCAGTACAGTGTACAGTCAGCAAGCAGTTTAGCAGTAACACCGACGGGCTCCAGTGGCAATAAATTAATAAAACCAAAAGCGTACCTTGACTTGAAAGAGTTCCAGTGTTGGATAGCCATGGCTCTGTTTGAGCCAGTTGTTTGAGTATCGTCCTCCGTCACCTTAAACGGCACCGACCCGCCACTTCTGGGGGCTGAGTCAGTCATAGTCATGTGACCAGCGGGATGACCTCTTTTTAAAAAATATTTATTTACATACACATTTTATTATAACTAAACTCTGTAATAGGATAATTTCTCTCTTTGTATACATTATTCTTTCAGGTACAACAACAACAACAACAATATGTGAAAATATGAAATAAACCAAAAATATGCGAACTGAATATGTGAATTCTTTCAATACTGTACCTGTACCTATCATCCCCCCCCTTCTCTCATGAAAAAACGACAAACAAATTACAAAGTTGTTAAGAAAAAGGAGGTAGGTGGAAACGTTAATTGATTCGATATGATAGAACAGCCTGAACATGTGGAAGTTAAGGAACAGTTCAAGAATTATTACTACAACACATTGTTTATTAAACGGATAGATCAGCTATGAAATGAACATATAGAATTGAAGTCTATCAAATAACATTACTTGTATAATCACTCCTTTTTAAAAGGATTATTATGCCTTTACCCCCCCCCCCCCTCCTTTCCGCCTTGGTTGGAGGACTTTGTGGAAAAACATTACAATTCAATATATACAGTATATATATAATCAGTGCATGAAACTAATGCCATGGTATTGGGACGTCAAAAAATCTGTTCACAACTATCTTGAATTTGAATGAGGCATACTGTAGTCAAACCTCTCGATCTTAAGTGAAACTGGTTCTTTTTACGATTTATATTAGTCATGTCAGGCCATGCATGTTTTTTTCCATTGGAGCCAGACAAACCAATTAATTCCTTTCTCTTTTGAGTAATTGCCTCTTCTATATTTTTGTTGTTGTGGCAGAGCTGTGATGAGTTGGGTAAACTTCTGTATCGAGCGTTTATCTCCATACACCTTTGTTAATTGCTTGTGTGACATCATTTTACCCTCCTTATTTACAATGGGATTCATAAACATGATAAACTCGATACCTTCCTTATACATGTTTTTTCACTCCAAGAAAAGGTGTGTTTCCTCTATCAGCACGTTGGAGATTAGTATATTTGTTTATAGTATTTTGCTGTAATATATGTTCTGCCTCTTCTGGAGGATGAAATTGTAACCAACTCATGGCTTCATTTAAAAATATGTATACTTTAAACAGGGATCCATTATTAAACAGGGATCCATTATTAAACAGGGATCCATGAATACTTTAAACAGGGATCCATTATTAAACAGGGATCCATGAATACTTTAAACAGGGATCCATTATTAAACAGGGATCCATGAATACTTTAAACAGGGATCCATTATTAAACAGGGATCCATTATTAAACAGGGATCCATTATTAAACAGGGATCCATTATTAAACAGGGATCCATTATTAAACAGGGATCCATTATTAAACAGGGATCCATGTATACTTTAAACAGGGATCCATTATTAAACAGGGATCCATGTATACTTTAAACAGGGATCCATGTATACTTTAAACAGGGATCCATTATTAAACAGGGATCCATTATTAAACAGGGATCCATTATTAAACAGGGATCCATGTATACTTTAAACAGGGATCCATTATTAAACAGGGATCCATGTATACTTTAAACAGGGATCTATGTATAATTTAAACAGGGATCCATGTAGACTTTAAACAGGGATCTATGTATACTTTAAACAGGGATCCATCCATGTAACGGCAAAAACAAATACTTTTGAAATTTGGATGTGCCTCCCTTGATAGCCTGCTGGTTGAGTAAACATTATAGTTGAGTCATTTGATTGGTAGAGGATATTTCTGTTCTGATTTCAGTTTTGAATAGCAGAGAAACAGACAAATATTTCATACGCTCTATGTTTTAGTCTGACTTGTTGGCAAAGTGGTCAAAATTTCAGTTTGTAAAAGCTGAAAGAAAAGGTTGCTAAAACAGTTGTGTCGTATGATCAATATAATAATATATTTTGTTCTGATTTCAGATTTGAATAGCAGAGAAGTAGACTAAGATTTCATACGCTCTAAGTTTTTGTCTAAGTTGTTGGAAAAGTGGTCAAAGTAGCTGATTTATGTCAGAAGTCACATTGTTTCGAGTGAATAGAATGTTGTAAATCATGTTTTTTTTTAAACAATGGGACCTTTAGAATGTTGTAAATCATGGGTTTTTAACAATGGGACCTTTAGAATGTTGTAAATCATGGGTTTTTAACAATGGGACCTTTAGAATGTTGTAAATCATGGGTTTTTAACAATGGGACCTTTAGAATGTTGTAAATCATGGGTTTTTAACAATGGGACCTTTAGAATGTTGAAAATCATGTTTTTTTTTTAACAATGGGACCTTTAGAATGTTGAAAATCATGTTTTTTTTTTAACAATGGGACCTTTAGAATGTTGTAAATCATGGGTTTTTAACAATGGGACCTTTAGAATGTTGTAAATCATGGGTTTTTAACAATGGGACCTTTAGAATGTTGTAAATCATGGGTTTTTAACAATGGGACCTTTAGAATGTTGTAAATCATGGGTTTTTAACAATGGAACCTTTAGAATGTTGAAAATCATGGGTTTTTAACAATGGGACCTTTAGAATGTTGTAAATCATGGGTTTTTAACAATGGGACCTTTAGAATGTTGAAAATCATGGGTTTTTAACAATGGAACCTTTAGAATGTTGAAAATCATGGGTTTTTAACAATGAGACCTTTAGAATGTTGAAAATCGTGTTTTTTTTTTAACAATGAGACCTTTAGAATGTTGAAAATCATGGGTTTTTAACAATGGGACCTTTAGAATGTTGAAAATCATGGGTTTTTAACAATGGGACCTTTAGAATGTTGAAAATCATGGGTTTTTAACAATGGGACCTTTAGAATGTTGAAAATCATGGGTTTTTAACAATGGGACCTTTAGAATGTTGAAAATCATGGGTTTTTAACAATGGGACCTTTAGAATGTTGAAAATCATGGGTTTTTAACAATGAGACCTTTAGAATGTTGAAAATCATGGGTTTTTAACAATGAGACCTTTAGAATTTTGAAAATCATGGGTTTTTAACAATGGGACCTTTAGAATGTTGTAAATCATGGGTTTTTAACAATGGGACCTTTAGAATGTTGTAAATCATGGGTTTTTAACAATGGGACCTTTAGAATGTTGTAAATCATGGGTTTTTAACAATGGGACCTTTAGAATGTTGAAAATCATGGGTTTTTAACAATGGGACCTTTAGAATGTTGAAAATCATGGGTTTTTAACAATGGGATCTTTAGAATGTTGAAAATCATGGGTTTTTAACAATGGGATCTTTAGAATGTTGTAAATCATGGGTTTTTAACAATGGGATCTTTAGAATGTTGTAAATCATGGGCTTTTAACAATGGGACCTTTAGAATGTTGTAAATCATGGGTTTTTAACAATGGGACCTTTAGAATTTTGAAAAAATCCCATTCAAATGGATGAAAAGACAAAAAGCTCAATAGTGTAAAAAGTATAAAATATATAAAAAAGTTCTATGCAAAAACCCTATTCCAGACCAGTCTGCACGTTTTAAAGTTTGAACTGTGTTTTTAGCTTAAATGGTCTAAGAGAAGTAGCGTGCTAAAGAACAATAATAAGAAGAAGAAAAAGCATGAAAATGTTTTAAAGTGAGTCATTTGCTATCACAAGTCACACTAATAATATGGGTATGTAAAAGGGTGTTCACACTGCGCCTTACTTAGCCCAGGGCTAAGATCCTTCTTAGTCCTAGGCTAAGGGAGATTTTAGCCCGGGGCTAAGCGAGTGTTACCACTTGCACATTCTGAAGAAGGCTAGCACCAACCTTAGCCCAGGGATAGCTGGCCTTGCTCCCCCGGAGCAGGGTTAGCACCGACTTTTCGGGGTTAGCTTCAAAAACTCGGTACAAAATATCCCGTGTGAAACGGGCCAGGAACAACTCCTTGAATGCTCAGTGTCCAATCATAAAAGCGTCACTTTCACTTAATTTACATATGCTGTGATGTCTGTAATGCGTTTTGCATTACAGGCATCGGTATGGTGGTATGGCTGCTGCTCGGGCCAAGCTTCCTGCCGTCCAGGACCTATATAATAGGCGGTATAAGAGGAAGGCCCAAAAAATTGTCAGAGACTCCGGTCATCTGAGGATAAAAAAAAAACTAATCTGTGCAAAAACAATGGTTGCTATGCAGGCTGGCTAACGCCAAAGATGTTTATAACTAACCCAAGATAGACCACTGCCAGTCGTTTCCAATGGGAACAAATTTGTCATAGTGGCCAGAACAAGCAATGAGGGAGCAGAGCCGAGCACGAGCTAGTGAGACCTTATTGGCGCTTTCTAGCATGTATTTGCATATTTCCGTGGGCAATAACTCAATTCGCCCTTGCACTCTTAAACAACACAATGTTTGGAAACTTTGGCAAAGAGTAAAGTCTACAAAATTTAGTGCACTTTTTTAGTAACAGATTTTAGTTTTGGGAATAGAAAACTTTATTGAGATCAAATGTTGCAGAATGTCGGCCAAATTCCATCTCGTTCCATCTTCTCCTACTGCCAGCTGCTGGGCTTCCTCTCATCACCATATTTGGTAGTGAGTGGAAATGCCAAGCAGATGCTTCACATTTATACATCTGGTGAAATATCTGTGTCATTGTTCTATCTGTCCTAACGTCTTCTCACTTAGCCAACTAAAGCTACAAACTTTATAGCTGGAAAAGACAGAAAATGATAAATTTTCCTCAGTTTTCATAGCTTTTCTGTTGACATTTAATTTATCTACGATAATATTATTGCATGATTTCTCCTGAATCAGAAAAGTTTGACGTCTCGTTCGTTCACAGCATTCTCTGTACAAGGGGCAAGATTACATTTTAAAAGTAAAACATTGTTTCTGATGTCGGACAGGCAGACAAGCAAAGTTTATACAAACCATCCCTGTTGGAAACCAAATGCTAGAAGCAGGAGGAAATAATGTGTTAACAAATGCCTAATTGCTTATAACATTGGTCGCGGTGTCCGAGCTGGAATGTTGGCTGCATGTTGTGTGAATCCTTATCCCAGGGCTTTAGAATACCAGTGTGAATCCTTAGCCCAGGGCTTTAGAATACCAGTGTGAATCCTTAGCCCAGGGCTTTAGAATACCAGTGTGAATCCTTATCCCAGGGCTTTAGAATACCAGTGTGAATCCTTAGCCCAGGGCTTTAGAATACCAGTGTGAATCCTTAGCCCAGGGCTTTGGAATACCAGTGTGAATCCTTAGCCCAGGGCTTTGGAATACCAGTGTGAATCCTTAGCCCAGGGCTTTGGAATACCAGTGTGAATCCTTAGACCAGGGCTTTGGAATACAAGTGTGAATCCTTATCCCAGGGCTTTAGAATACCAGTGTGAATCCTTAGCCCAGGGCTTTAGAATACCAGTGTGAATCCTTAGCCCAGGGCTTTAGAATGCCAGTGTGAATCCTTAGCCCAGGGCTTTAGAATACCAGTGTGAATCATTAGCCCAGGGCTTTGGAATGCCAGTGTGAATCCTTAGCCCAGGGCTTTGGAATACCAGTGTGAATCCTTAGCCCAGGGCTTTGGAATACCAGTGTGAATCCTTAGCCCAGGGCTAAAGCTAAAGTTAACAAATGCTTGTGTGAACACAGGCACAGGCTAAACTAGCCCAGGGCTGGTCTAGCCTTGGGCTAAGATAGCCTGGGGCTAAGATAGCCTGGGGCTAAGAACAATGCAGTGTGAAAAGGCCATCAGAAGTTTTGAGTAGTCTTGGCCTTCAGCAAGCACACTAACTAGAAAAGGACATTTACTGATGTAAATGTTTGTGCTTCCTAGTCTTGAAGTATTTATGGTTGTGAAATAGTAGTGGTAGTAGTAGTGGTATTAGTAGTAGTAGTAGTAGTAGTAGTAGTAGTAGTAGCAGTAGCAGTAGCAGTAGTAGTAGTAGTAGTAGCAGTAGTAGTAGTAGCAGTAGTGGCAGTAGTAGTGGCAGTAGTAGTAGTAATAGAAGCGGTAGTGGAAGTGGTAGTAGTAGTAGTAGCAGTAGTAGCAGTAGCAATATTAGTAGTAGTAGTAGTAGTAGTAGTAGCAGCAGTAGCAGCAGTAGTAGTAGTAGTAGTAGTAGTAGTAGCAGTAGTAGTAGTATTAGAAGTGGTAGCGGTAGTAGTAGTAGTAGTAGTAGTTGCAGTAGCAGTAGTAGTAGTAGTAGTAGTAGTAGTAGTAGTAGCATCAGTAGTAGTAGTAGTAGTAGTAGTTGTAGTAGTACTAGTAGCAGTAGCAGTAGTAGAAGTAGTAGTAGTAGTAGTAGTAGCAGTAGTAGTAGTAGTGCTAATAGTATTAGTAGTGCTAGTAGTAGTAGTAGTAGTAGTAGTAGTAGTAGTAGTAGCAGTAGTAGTATAAGTAGTAGTAGTAGCAGTAGTAGTAGTAGTAGTAGTAGTAGCAGTAGTAGCAGTAGTAGTAGTAGTACTAGTAGTAGTAGCAGTAGTAGCAGTAGTAGTAGCAGTAGCAGTAGTAGTAGAAGCAGTAGCAGTAGTAGCAGTAGTAGTACTAGTAGTAGTAGTAGTTGTAGTAGCAGTACTAGTAGCAGTAGTAGCAGTACTAGTAGCAGCAGTAGTAGCAATGATAGTAATAAGTTTCTCTTTCAATTAATCGTTCCGTATTTCGCTGGTGGGATATCGTTTGGAAAGTCTAAAAACTTGAAGTAACCAATGACAAACGTACGAGAGAGCAGCGAATACGGTGTGCCCTCACCCTGTAAAAAAGAGTAATTATTTTCTCTTCTCTGCCTCGTTGAAGACCGAAAAACTCTTTGCTCTCCTCTAGCACGGCTGGCTCTCTGTTTTCTCTACTTAACAGTTCACAGGCGACCAGCAAGGTTGTCGATGCCGAACGTGGTACTTCGGACACCGTCGTGAGGCTGCGTTGTAACCGTATTTTCTTGTAGAAATGCACTTTTTTGCCTCTGCTAGCTAGCTTCACCGCTAGTTATTGGGACTTGGTTAGCCCACTCAGTGGGGCTCATGCTAACTTGGCTAGCTTGCTGCAGGGCAAGCTAACCACAATATTATACCTGCTCACGGTAGTATTGCTTGTGTAGAAATAATGTTCTACTTCGGTCCACTCCTTCTGCCAGCTACGTCGCTAGCTAGTGTGACTCGGTTAGTAGCTCGCTGCAAGGCAAGCTAGCCTTGCAATTCTACCTGCAACACGGTAGTATTCCTTGTGCAGAAATTATTTTTCTACCTCTCGGTCACCTCTGGTAAGCTAGCTACCTAGCTAGCTAGTGTGATTTAACTAGCCCACGCCACAAGGCTGAGGCTAACTTGGCTAGCTAGCTGCAAGGCTAACTAAACCATGCAATTCTACACAATGCAACACGGTAGTTTTGCTAGCCCTCCCCGTCGCCTAGTTTAACCTGTGTTCAGTCTCAGTGAGCTCACTGGCTGTAACTCCTCGCTCAGAGTCTCAGTGAGCTCACTGGCTGTAACTCCTTGCTAAGAGTCTCAGTGAGCTCACTGGCTGTAACTCCTTGCTAAGAGTCTCAGTGAGATCATTGGCTGTAACTCCTTGCTAAGAGTCTCAGTGAGCTCACTGGCTGTAACTCCTTGCTCAGAGTCTCAGTGAGATCACTGGCTGTAACTCCTTGCTCAGAGTCTCAGTGAGCTCACTGGCTGTAACTCCTTGCTCAGAGTCTCAGTGAGATCACTGGCTGTAACTCCTTGCTAAGAGTCTCAGTGAGATCACTGGCTGTAACTCCTTGCTCAGAGTCTCAGTGAGATCATTGGCTGTAACTCCTTGCTCAGAGTCTCAGTGAGATCACTGGCTGTAACTCCTTGCTAAGAGTCTCAGTGAGATCACTGGCTGTAACTCCTTGCTCAGAGTCTCAGTGAGCTCACTGGCTGTAACTCCTTGCTAAGAGTCTCAGTGAGATCACTGGCTGTAGGTGCTGATGTGAAGACTGTGCAATGATTAGCATACATAGTCATTTTAGTGCCAAATCTTATGTAAAAATAGAGAATAGTATCGGCCCTGAGGGATACCGCATTGTACCTATCTAACGTTAGAGGCGGCAGCGTAGCCTAGTGGTTAGAGCGTTGTAACCAAAAGGTTACAAGATCGAATCCCCGAGCTGACAAGGTAAAAATCTGTCGTTCTGCCCCTGAACAAGGCAGTTAACCCACTGTTCCTAGTCCGTCATTGAAAATAAGAATTTGTTCTTGACTGACCTGCCTAGTTAAATAAAGGTTACATAAAAAATGAAAAGAGAAGCTTCCATTGAACAATACTCTCTGAGTTCTATTGAATAATTAACTCTACAACCATGTGGTGTGCCAGGTGATGTAAAAGCCATAGCAAGTGAGTTTCTTCAATAACAATGTATGATCAATAACAATGTATGA